>NC_135369.1:16317532-16340032 GCF_049243985.1 Paroedura picta | reverse complement strand
TTAAAGCTGTCTATTCCTGCGGCCATCACTACATCCTCTGGCAGCGGATTACAATTTTAATCACTCTCTGCGTAAAGGAGTGCTTCCTTCTCTCTGTCCAGAACCTACTGCCCGCTAGCTTGACTTCATACGTGTTCTCTGTCCGTATTTAATGGGAACAATCCCTGTATCTTTCTATATGAATATTGCCTCTCCTGCACTGAGATACTGGGGAGGTTTGAGAGAGCTTGCAGGGCAGAGTGGTCAGGCTAGGATGGGGGACAGGCAGGTTCAACTCTCTGCTCTGTCATGGAAGATTGCTGGGTGGCCCATCACAACCTCTTCGCCTAGCCTACCTTACAAGGCTGTTGTGGACGAGAGTAAAATGGCAGAGGGAGAACATCGTGGTCAGCCGCCTTGAGTCCCAAACAGGGAGAAAGGTGTGGTAAAAATTAAAAAATAGGCAAGTAAGCTTGGAGGATATGTTCGTTTCTGCCGCCTCTGCCAGGAATCTTGGGGTAGATATCGATATAGGTCAGGGGTAGTCAACCTGTGGTCCTCCAGATGTTCATGGACTACAATTCCCATGAGCCCCTGCCAGCAAATGCTGGCAGGGGCTCATGGGAATTGTAGTCCATGAACATCTGGAGGACCACAGGTTGACTACCCCTGATATAGGTTCCCCGCAATGGCATAAAATTCAAATAGATACAAATAGCCACAATATTGATGGACGTTGGTGGCGTACACAAAAACCCAATGCAGTCTAGCATTTTTGCGAACGCAAAAAACCCCGGAATTTTAACATTGAGCAAAGTACTTTGGCAACTCTGGAGCATGATTCTCCTCATTGCGCAGAGCTTTAAGGATTTGCTGTTCATTCCTGCCGCTCAGCCCCAATTTGGCAAAGCAAGATCTCTGAGAAGCATCTTGCTTGACAAGGGTCACGCATGCATGAACAGCAAATGCCAGCTCTGAATTTAACATAAAGCCAGCTGCAGACTAGTGGTCAGAAAAGGGACTGCACGTTTCCCATAAACCCAGAAGTCCCGTCGGCTTGCAAATAAATTACGGAGACCCAGGGTTACCAAGCCTTCAGGTGGCACTTGGAGAGCGCCCGCCATTACAGTGCATTTCCAGACAACCAAGATAAGTTCCCCTGGGGAAAATGGCCGCTTTGGAGGGGGGGGATGTATGGCAATATACCCTGCGGAGGAACTTCCCCTCCCTAAATCCCACCCTCCCCAAGTACACCCCCCCCCAAAAAACGCCACAATCTTCCAGGTATTTCCCAACCCCATGCGGGCAACACGATGGTGACCCCAGTATTGGGCTTTCAAGGCGAGTGAGAAGCAGAGAGGGTGTGCCAGGGCCTTCCTCTGCAGCCTTCCTTCTGGGATCTAATGACCTTTTCCGCATTGGAGTCTCCACGCCAGGCTGCGGGCTGGAGTTTGAGCCGAGGCAGGTGGCCCCGCCTCTTCCTGCTCCCGGCTGGGGGACCATTTGGCTCGGAACACCTCATCTGCCCCCGTATGCGCTCCCATAAGGGAACCGGGCCAGCAAAGTCCCCAGTGCGGAAACAGTCCAGGGCTCTTCCCACACACATTGGATAGTGCCCTTTCACTGGGCTTTCAGAGCTGGATAATCCAATGTGGGGCAGGAAAATCTAAAGTGCCTTGAATGCATTATGCAGTGTGTGCAGAAATCAATCAATCAATCTATCAGTCCAGAGAGAGAGAGAGAGAGAGAGAGAGAGAGAGAGAGAGAGAGAGAGAGAGAGAGAGAGGATCACAATAACGAAAACTTCTCAACTTGGCTATGAAATATTTATTCACCAAAGCAACAAGAAAGTCCAGGCTAAACCCTGCACGCGTGAAGAGAAACAGCCATTTGTCAGTGTCTGGCTTTCTGGGACCGAGCAGGCTCCTTGCGCTCTGCAGAGGGCTGTAGCCAAAGCGGCCTGCGTGGAAAAGCCGTCTGTCTCTGCCACGAGCTGCCCTGGAGCAACTGCGGAAGTAAAGCTGCAGCTGTGTGAAGAGGGGCTTAGGGATGAAGAGGGAATTCCCGAGGGTTTTGCTGAATCAGTCATGGGCAGAAGGGGAAATCCAAGAGGCAGACTGCGGAAAAGGGGAGGTGGGTGCAGGGTGATGCTGAGTGCCAGAGCGGGGTGGGGGGAGTGATTAAGATTTTGGTGTTCAGATCTCCACACATCTGTAAAACTTAGTGGATGACCTTGAGTCGGGAAACGGAGTGGTTCAGAGCAGTGGCTTCTAATCTGGCGAGCCGTGTTTGATTCCCCACTCCTCCACATGCAGCCAGCTGGGTGACCTTGGGCTAGCCACAGTCCTGATAGACCTATCTTTAAGGAGCAGTCCTGTCAGAGCTCTCTCAGTCTCACCTACCTCACAGGGTGTCTGTTATGGAATCATAGAATCCTAGAATTGGAGAGGCCTTCAAGTCCAACCCCCTGCTCAAGGCAGGACCAGCCTCAAGCATCCAGGATAAGGATCTGTCCAACTGCTACGTGAAGACTGTCAGTGAGGGGGGACTCACTGCCTCCTTAGGTGGCTGATTCCACTGCTGAACTACTCTGAATGTGAATTTCCCCCTCCTGATATCTAGTCAGTACCAGTCTTCATGTCGTTTAAAGCCATTACTGCGGGTCCTCTCCTCTGCTGCCAATAGGAACTTTTCCCCGCCCTCCTCTAAGCGTCAACCTTCCAGATCCTTCAAGAGAGCCATCCTGTCCCTTCTCAGCCTCCTCTTCTCCAGGCTGAACATTCCCAAGTCCCTCAGCCTTTCCTCAGAGCGCTTGGTCCCCAGGCCCTGGATCATCCTTTTTGCTCTCAGAGCCCTCTCAGTTTTGTCCACGTCCTTTTTGTTGTGGGGAGAGGAAGGGAAAAGTGTTTGTAAGATGCGCTGGGATTCCTGCCTAAGGAGGTGGTGAGCTCCCCCTCACTGGCAGTCTTCAAGCAAAGGTTGGATCCACACTTTTCTTGGATGCTTTAGGATGCTTTGGGCTGATCCTGCGTTGAGCAGGGGGTTGGACTAGATGGCCTGCATGGCCCCTTCCAACTCTATGATTCTATGATTCTATGATCCTGCGTTGAGCAGGGGGTTGGACTAGATGGCCTGTATGGCCCCTTCCAACTCTATGATTCTATGATTCTATGATCCTGCGTTGAGCAGGGGGTTGGACTAGATGGCCTGTATGGCCCCTTCCAACTCTATGATTCTATGATTCCTTTGGGTAGTGAAAAGCGCAGTGGAAAAAAACAGCCTTTTCTTGGCACCCATCAAATGTTTTTAAAATGTGGGTGGGGTCAGGAGAGGTTATTGCCCTGCAGCGCTTCTGATTGGCCACTGAAGATCTGACAGTCTGTGCAGATTGAAACAACACAGTTTCAAAGGCGGCTGTTGGTTTTGTTCCATTTTGCCCCTTTTGCCCCCAGTATTTTTGAATCCCCCCCCTTCTCCCCTTCATTTGGGCTCCCTCTGTGTGACGCCACCTCCTGGGGCAGCCATTTTGTCGCTGGATGTGCCTCCTGAGGTAGCTGGCAGGCTCAAAAAGATTGGAGACCTCTGGAATATAATAAACTAGCAGGAAAGCCCGTTGTAATGCTGAATGAAATGGGCGCTAGGCCACCCCCTCCCCTCGGCTGGCTTTCATTCTTAGCGGATCGACAGTCTCTCTCCAATCTCCAGGTGGTGCTTGGAGACCTCCTTGAATTCCGGCATCAGTTCCCTTGGAGAAAATGGTTGCTTTGGTCAGTGGACCATATGGCATTATATGATGCTGAGTACCCTCCCCACCCCCAAACCTCACCCTCCCTAGGCTCTCCTCCCCAAATCTCTGGGAATTTCCTTGGCAACCCTAGCCTTGCAAGGGACAAGACTTGGCCCTCCTGTGCCTGGGACGTTTCCGTATTCTGGGGGAAATTGCCGCTGTCTGTGGAAGAAATCCCTCAGAGCCAGCCCCTTAAGGGTTCACTGTGTCAAGCCCTAACAAACCTCCCGTTTGTTTCTTGCAGGATGAAATAAAACCCGGGGACCTCATCGAGATCTTCCGCTCGTGCTATCAGCACTGGGCCATCTATGTTGGAGACGGCAAGGTGGTGCACTTAGCCCCCGAATGTACGTTTCCGTGGGGGCCGACAGGCCTCGGGCTGGGAGCTTGTTGGTCTCTGGGCCAAAGTGAGGGAATAAGGGCCATCTGCATGCCACAGGGCTGCCAACCTCCAAGAGGGTACAACCCCCTCCCTCCAAAAATCCCGGAACAAATGCTGCTATGTCTTCAGAAGGACAGCTTGTCAAAGCACCCCCAGCTCTACGGGTACTTTCGCCACGACGACATTCCTTTTGTAGCTGTATTAATGTTGTATGACTCTTTGTAGGTCTACGAATGAACGATCCCGACCTAAAGTTATCAGATGTGCTGGTCAAATTACCATAACAAAGGACCGGGAGTAGAAGAATGCGTATGATAGTTTGCGATTTCCTTGTCAATTATTGTATAACGCTTCAATGCACAGAAATGTTTATTATATATTTTGTTAGCCTTAGACTTGTCATGGATGAAATAGTGAAAGTCCCCGCAGAACCAGGGGAGCTTTGACAACTTGTCCTTCTGGAAATAAAGGAAAGATGAAAAGGGTTGAAGGCAAAGTAGCAGCAATTGTCCCGGTCTTTTGTTTTTGGTTTTGGAACCGTCAGGCAGAGCCTGGAGGGCTGCTGGAATTACAACTGACCTCCAGACGACAGGGATCAGTTCCCCTAGAGAAAATTGCTAATTTGGTAGGTGGACCTTGAGGCATTATACCCTGCCAAGGTCACCCCTCTTCTGTAAGCTCTATGGGCAAGGTGGTAGAGCACCTGCTTGGCATGCAGAAGGCCCCGTCAAGACCCTGTTCACATATTCACTGTTCTCATGATCTTGTCATGTAATGCAGGGGTAGTCAACCTGTGGTCCTCCAGATGTTCATGGACTACAATTCTCATGAGCCCCTGCCAGCAAACACTGGACATCTGGAGGACACCAGGTTGACTACCCCTGATGTAATGTGTTTGACCTGGCTTCATGATTGCCGTGTGATGTTTCCTTGACCTGTTTTTTTGCCTTGTTTTAACTTTCTGGCCTTGCCAAGTGTTCATTTGTGCACAGTCTCCTCCTGGTCCTGCCTGTGGCTGTCTAACCCTCTCTCGTTTTTTTTCCTTTCCACCCAATCAGGCGACCGTCTCGCTAACGGTGCTGCCAGTGTTTTGGCAGTCCTGTCTGACAGAGCGTATGTGAAGAAAGACTGGCTGGAAGTCGTGGTGAGGAGGGACCAGTACCGAGTGAACAACAAGCATGACAGCACGCACCCGGTGGTGCCGCTGGTCAAGATCCTCCAGCGGGCCGAGGAGTTGGTGGGCAGGGAGATGCCCTATAACCTGACGAGCCATAACTGTGAACACTTTGTTATGGATTTACGATATGGAGTTGCAATGAGTGATCAGGTGAGGGCAGGAGAACAAAAGGGAAAGGGGAGGGGGAGGAATAAATACTTGTGTTGGAAAGGGGCAGGAATGGAGGCAGACCCTTTCTTTTAAAGATATGATGGAGACGTTGTTGTTGTCCGTGCAACCTCCATTTCAGGCGCTAGGAAATCTGCAACATCTTTTTGACCACAAAGGAGACTGGGGTAGGATATATTTTTTTTTAAATGCCGGCTTGCGTACTTGTCCTAAATTCTTACAGGAAGTGATGAGGGGGAGCTCTAGGAATCACAGGAAACTATGATAAGACCATAGAGTTTCTGATGATTCCTAGCACTACCCTTTGCTGGTTTTCTGTAATAACTTCTAGTAAATACACCTCTCGAGCCTTCCCACTGGCTGCAAGGGAAGAGGTAAGTGATGAGTGTGTAGGCCTTGGTACTACTTCCAACTTTAAACAAACAAACAAACAACTATGCCTTCCTTCTAAAAGTCCATGTGGGGAGATCTAGTGTATTACATTAGCCCTTCTGAAAATCCTTCTCTTAATTCTCAACACCTAGGTAGTTTGAGGCAAGACAAGACTTTCTTTGGAGCCTTAGTCTTAGTGTAGGGATCCTAAGGCCGGCTGTCCTTACAGAGCTGTTGTGAGAATTTCTGACTCGGCATCTTTTCAGGACCACCCCAAGAGTTTTTGGTGTCCGAGGCAATCTGTGACTTGGATGCCTCCCCATTTGCCATCAACAAAAATTAGAAGTACATTAATGCAGTGGTCCCCAAACCCCGGTCTGGGTACCGGTACCGGTCCGTTGATCAGTTGATACCGGGCCACAGCTCCTCCTTGTCATCCTCCCCGCTGCTGCCTCAGGAGCTGCCCTGCCACTGTGCCGCCGGCTCACCTTTGGTGCTCTCCTGCGGCCGCCTTGGCTGGGGCTCCCCCTTGGTGTGGCTCTGCACAGCAGCGTCCCCCAGTGGGTGGCGGGAAGTCAGGGGCACTATCGGGAAAGCCAATGGAGCAAGGGATCAGGCAGTGGCAGCAACATCCCTCGGCAAAAGACTACCCCCCCTCCCTCCCGGGCCTCAGTAAAATTGTCAAGCTTTAACTGGTCTCCGGTGATAAAAAGGTTGGGGACCACTGCCTTAATGGATACTTTCATTTAGAAAATATGTGTCTTTGTGTATCTATCTATGTATCTACTTTCTCAACTTTTTTGCCATTGAGAAACCCTTGACACATTCTTCAGGTTTCAAGAAACCTTAGAAGTGGCACATTCGTGCCAAATATGGTTGGGGAAAAAAAGCTGTGGCCACGCCCACCCAGGGCCCCTCCCCTTCCCACCCTCTCTCCAGACCCATCATTGGCCATTTGGGGAGGTGGGTGGGTTGACATAAACATTTATCAGGTGATCTCGACAAATTAAAATATGATATTAAAAATTGACTAACTCCCACCCATTCAGAAAATATTGATTTTTATATCACCTATCTCTGTAGACTAGCCCTGGGTACAGTTAACAACCACAGTAATAATGACTTCTAATTAAAAAATATTCAGTGTCAGCAGTCTGGCATCTTGAGTCTCCTGCCATTTAAGCCGAGTTAGACATGGCCTGGATCTCCTACGGTCAATGGTAGATGGAAGGCACGTGTATAGGTGGGACCCCATAGGGGTTCACATTTCATCAGCCCCAACCAAAAGCCTGGCGTCCTAGGTGAACTCCCAGCTCACCAGTATGGTCAAGTTATCCCTGTGTATTTGAAACGTTTGGGGGAAATGTTCATGGCGCTAAAGAGCTTCATGATCCCGTGAGCAATTTGCTTCCTCAGAAAGCTGAATGGTGCCTGTCTCTAGGGCAGCCAACCAGCTGGGGAGTGTGTCTTGAAGATCGCCCTGAATGACCACGGATCTCCAGACTACAGAGATTCCCTTCCTCTGGAGAAAATGGCTGCTCTGGAGGGTGGTCCCCATTGAGCTCCTCCCTGCTCTGAGCTCCGCCCCCCGGGCAGGCCCGCCAGTTGCCAGGCATTTCCCAGCCTGCCTCACACTCTCCTCTCCCTCTCTTGCAGGTCACCGATGCCATTGCTGTGGGGACCATTGGCATGATGGGCGTAGCGGCCGCCATGCTCCGATCGGCGGCCAAGCGACGCAAGCACCGCTACGAATAGCTTGGTGGGGAGGGGCCAGGGACCTCCACGGCGGGATTCTGACCAGCTCTGGGGGTGTTTTGCCTGCCTGCCTAGTGTCCTTTATTTGACAGATTGTTTTCAGACCACCAGACCCAAAATTAAATGAGATTTCGTGACAGAAGCCACCCAGACACGCCGTGCTTGGAGCCAATAAAACTCTCTTCCGGACTACAGAGTGCGGCAGCAGCTGTTTTGGCTGGGGGTTGGTGCCAGGCCTTGGTGTGGCTGGTGGACGTTGCTAGGCAACCCAGACTGTTGGCCCGTGGCAGTGGCTGCTGGGCTACGGTTGCCCTCTAACTGGTTGCTAGGCAACACAGAGGTGATCCTCTTGTCCTCTTACTGAGGTTGCTAGGCAACACAGATGTGATGTAGGGCTGCCAGTTTTGTCTTGGGACATTCTAGGAGATTTTTTGGATGCCGCCTGTTGGAGGGGGGAAGGGGAGGGAACTCTGTAGGGGTGTGATGTCATAGAGTCAGCCCTCTTAAACTTGTTGTTTCTTCTGTGGGAGCTGATTTCTATTGTTCAAAGATCAGTTGTGGGTCATTTCTTTCCTCGTTTTCTATCCCTTTCCTTTTCCTTTTCCTTTACTCGCCTTAGCAGGCCCTTGGGACTGTACTAGTTAGAGGGCTGTATGAGGATCTGGGAGAACTGGGTTTGAATCCCCCATTCATGTCTTAAAAGCTTGTCCCCAGTTGCATTCTCAGCCTAACCTACCTCACAGGGTTGTTGTTGTGAGGAGAAAATGGAGAAGAGAACACTGTAAGCCAGCTCAGGTCCCCACTGGGGAGAATATTAATTATTTATTTTATTTATTGATTTTATATACCGCCCTCCCTGAAGGCTCAGGGCGGTTCTCATGAAATGGGAACAATACAATTAACAGTTCATAGTAATGTGGTAACAACAGTAACAACAACATAATAATGATAATAAACATTGTAGAACGGTTGTTTGTATCCTGCCGTTCCGTTACCAGCTCAGGGCAGGTAACATCAAGTTTCAGAACATACAACAATGAAATATTAAAGCACTTTAAAGCATTTTTTAAAAACGTCTCCTCTAAATAATTAAGCGTTTCTTAGGGGTTATTCAAGAACCTCTTGTGGCGCAGAGTGGTAAGGCATCAGACATGCAGTCTGAAAGCTCTGCCCATGAGGCTGGGAGTTTGATCCCAGCTGCCGGCTCAAAGTTATCACTGCTCGGTCAGAACAGTTTTATCAGTGCCGTGGCGAGCCCAAGGTCACCCAGCTGGTTGCAGAATCGAACCTGGCATGCCAGATTAGAAGTCCACACTCCTAACCACTACACCAAACTGGCTCTCAGCCTTCCATCCTTCCGAGGTCGGTAAAATGAGTACCCAGCTTGCTGGGGGGTAAAGGGTAATGACTGGGGAAGGCACTGGCAAACCATCCTGTATTGAGTCTGCCATGAAAACGCTGGAGGGCGTCACCCCAAGGTTCACACATGACCCGGTGCTTGCACAGGGGATACCTTTACCTTTACCTTTAGGGGTTATTCAGAGCTAAGAGGGGTTTTATTTTATTCATCCCAGGTCCTGTTTTGTCACTCTGCCCCCCCGCCCCCGTCTTTGCATGCTTCCACTTGTCTTTGCTAAAAAAACTTCATTTCTAAAAGATTGTGCTCACACACCGAGATTGTGCTCACACAAAAGCAATGCATGCTTAAAGTCCTTTTAACCACAGGCTGTATTCTCCCCCCCCCCCCGCCCCAAACGAATGTATACTAGGCTTAACCTTTCCTGTCGCTTGGGCGGGAACGGAAACGCCCCTTGGGTCACAGGAACATCCCAAAGTCAGGGCCTGCGGAGGTCCGCAGAGGCAAATCAATGACGAGGCTATTACTTTGAGTGAATGGGGGAGGAGGAGGAGGATGGAGCAGAGCTCTCCGGCCTCTCTTTTTATGGCCAGAGATAATGGGATTGTATCGATGCCAGCAAGGAACTTAGGCTAGGAAGATTAGCAAAAGGTGCTTTGAAAGCTGGCCAGCATGGCCTGATCGTCTCTTTGATGTGGTCGGGCTGTACGGAAGATATCGGGCTGTATGGAAAAGATTGTTGCCAGCTCTGGGTTGGGAAAGACCTGGATATTTTTGCAGTGAATCCTGGGGAGAGTGGTTTTTTGAACCAGATTCATGCAGAGGTGGAAGAGACCTCCAAAGGGCCATCCAGTCTGGCCCCCCACCTTCTCGGGGACTTAAAAATCGCACCCTCATCCAGTCTTGTTCTGAAAACTTCCAACAAGGGGGATTCCACCAGCATCCGAGGCAGCCTATTCCATCTATGGACAGACCTCACTGTTAGAAAATGCATTCCAATATTTAAGTGGAACCTCTTTGTTAAATCTCTGGGTTCAGAGACCAGGGCCTATTCTGCACACAATAGATAATGCACTTTCAATGCACTTTAGAAGTAGATTTTCCGCTTCTGCACAAGAAAATCCAGCTGCCAAAGCACATTGAAAGTACATTATCCTATGTGTGCGGAATGAGCCCAGGGAGTTCATTTCAGCTCTTTATTGTGACCCCAGCATGTTGGTAGAAGAGGCAAAAATTGAACAGAAGAAACCCACAACCAACCCCAACATATACGAAAGCCACACTATATATCTTCCTGCCAATGCACGCCATTGGTCAAATTGACTGGATCCGGCAGATGGGATCTAGCTGCACATTGGCCAATTACTGTGCAGGTTTACAATCTTGCTCCGGACTTCCAGCTTGCTACTCGGTAGAACTACAGATACAACATTCTTTTCCTGCAACTTGAACCAACTGATTCTTTCTCTCAACATGTCTACCTTTTACACAGCTGTCCTGTCACTCTTCTCCAAGCTACAAATACCCAACCTTCTCAACCTCTCCTCGTAAGGCATGGAGCCCAACCCTTCAACCATCCTGGTCACACTTCTGAACCCGCTCCAACTTATCGCTATCCTACTTGAACTGTGGCGCCCAGAACTGGACACAACATTACAAACAGAAAGGGGAGGGACCTCAGCAGGGTGGTTGTTATTAGGTGCGAAGTCATGTCCGACCCATCGTGACCCCATGGACAATGATCCTCCAGGCTTCCCCATTCTATTGTTTTCTTCTGTTTGTTTGCACTGTTCATTTAAGAAGGCATTCTTATCTCTTCTAGCTTTTCTCTGGAATTCTGCATTCAATTGGGTGTATCTTTCTCTTTCTCCCTTGCCTTTCACTTCCCTTCTCTCCTTAGCTATTTGTAAAGCTTCCTCAGACAGCCATTTTGATTTCTTGCATTTCTTTTTCTTTGGGATGGTTTTAGTTGCTACCTCTTGTACAATGTCGCGAACCTCCGTCCATAGTTCTTCAGGCACTCTGTCTATCAGATCTAATTCCTTAAATCTATTTGTCACCTCTACTGTATATTCGTCGGGGATATGATTTAGTTCATACCTGAGTGGCCTAGTGCTTTTCCCTACTTTCTTCAATCATCAGGGTACAGGGCCATAAATGTCACCCTCCAAAGCTATCATTTTCTCCAGGGGGATTGCTCTCCATCACCTGGAGACCAACTATAATAGTGTGAGAGTTCCAGCGACCTGCCTGGAGGTTGGCAACCCTAGTGATTCCTCTGAGCCTCTGAGGCAGAAACTCCCAAACCACCATGTAGGAAAACTGTATGCCTCGAGAACACCGAGCAGTGCCAGACCCAAGACTGCCGTGCGCTTTGGCCGTGGAAGGTGAGAGAGGGCCAGGGAAGCTGCTCCATGCCTCACCAGAGCTGCCTTTCCCCCACTCACCGCCTCCCCCCACACCCACTAGCGGCCACTGCATTTACGACTGCAGCGGGCTTCCTTGCTAGTAGTGCCATAAAGCTTTTCGGCAAGCTGGCATTATGTTGGGTGGACAGGAAGGGGATTTCAGAGGTAAGAAAGTACCTCTGAGTTCTGCCTTTCAGTGTGTGTGTGGGGAGAGAGTCAGGAAGGAAGATGCTCTGAAGTTGCTCGTGCTACGTGCGTGTTTTTCCCACGGATGCGGGATGCTGAAGGTCATTCAGTCATGTGAAGCTCCCCTTCTAGAAAAAAGCAGGCCTGACTTTTGCTTTTTGTCTATGATAGCCAAGCGCCCTAATTAGGGTTCTTTTGTCCCAATGAATCACGCTGAGAGAAAAAGCTTTTTAAATATTTTTATTGCAGAAGAAATAGACACACAGGGGAGTTCCCGAATCTGCAGAGAGAACAGTAGGATTACCTAGTGTTAAATACCCTTCCCTTGGAGGCTGGGAAAGATGATGCCTCTTGCAGGATGAGCCAATAGCCTGTGATCTCCACCTCCCCACGCCACCTCCTGGGAACACCCTACAGCCGTCACGCCAGCCTTCCAGGAACTGCTGACAGGGATCCGGGTCTTTGCGTGGCCTCAATCCCAGCCCCCAAGGTTTACAGATTGTCATGGCTTACTCATGCCTTCTGGCCTTGGCGCACAAGCTAAGACCGTCTTGACCCTGCTCAAAACATCCCCTCCTCCGACTCAAGGGGAAGCGACATTCTGGAGAGGAACATGCTGTTCTCTTGACAAGAACCAAGGGTCAGAACAGTCACGCTAACATGCAGAACCATAGCCAATTTCTAATAACGGTGTGAGGAATCAGAAGGCTGCAACCATTCCCTTTACCACCATGACATCGTCTAGGCCAGAGCAAACGAGAAAGCCCAGAGTCTTAATTGAAATAGTCTTGGCCGAAGAAGCACACGAGTGTGAGTGACCCACAATGAGGATGTTGTCCTAGGTGCTGATCCAGGGCTTCTGGCACGGTGGAATACAGTCCAAAGGGTCTGTTTTCACTGGTTACATTCTGGTGCCAGAGATAACAATTCAGGGGTATGGTTACACCGAATTCTGCAAAGAGAAGCAGTCTGGGAACCGGATTAGCCGACGTAATCTACCCAATCATGTTTCGTAGGCACTGCCTGCTTTGATAAGACTGGGGTGGGCCCCGTGAAGGTGCTCCAGAGCTCCTAAAATGCAGGGAGTGAGTGGAAATCAGCATTATCTTGAATGGCCCTCTGCTGGGAATAAAGACCTCTCTGTTTGCCCTCCTCCCTCCCGGCTGGATACAGGCGGTAAATCCTCCGAACTGGATGGCTGGATTTAGCTCGCCTTAATCCGTCCCCTCAGGCCCCTCGGTTTCTCCTGGGTCGCCGTACACATGCTCCGCAAGGACCCCGTGCCGATGAGCTGATCCGCTGAGCAGCCCTCCCGCGACCCACCCTGGCAGGACAGGAGGGCCTCTGCCCAGACCCAGCCGCTGCTCCAGAGCTTGCAGAGGGGGAAAACTGGAAGGCTTTTTCCAGTTCAACAGTTACTTTAGGCCTGCCTACACCTCGGCTGGTGAGTGAAGGGGTCTCCTGGTGGGCAGGGCTTGGGGGTGGGTGGGTGGGGCTCTTCCTGCTTTTCTGAGCGGCCTCCGCATGAGTCACTGGGCTGTGTTTCTGTAAGGCAGCGTATCTCAACCTTCCAAATGCCGCAACCATTTAATACAGTTCCCCATGTTGTGGTGAGCCCCAACCATAAAATTATGCAATTGTTCCTTCACAGAAATTAAACCGAAACTGACCAATGGCGTGAAGATCCATTGTTCACGATTGTGTATAAATTGTTTCCCCCCCCCGGGGTTTTGTCAGTTCAGTTCCGCCCCTTGTCCCACCATGCTGATCTTGTTCTTTTCCGCTGCTCCAGACAGATGAATGCTCTATCTCGATCTACCCTGCAAGGCTGTTGTGTGGATGTCGCCCCCCAAGCCAAGCTGCTTTCCCTGCCACGTCCCCTTTGAAAGGGTCGTTCGACCCCCAAAGGGGTCCCAACCCCCCCCAGGGTGAGAACCACTGCTGTAAGGGAATAATGTGTTGTGAAGTCACGCACAACTGACTAGGGTTGCCTGAGGGACGGGAGGTGAGTAGGGGTGTCAGCTGCAGGCTGGGAAACAACTGGAGATTTGAGGGCGGAGCCTGGGAAGTACAAGAACTTCCATGGGGCGCAATGCTAGGTAGTCTACCGACCAAAGCATATATTGTCCCCAGGGGAACTGAGCTCTGTAGTTTGGACATGACTACAGGTCCCACCAGGAGGCTGCATATCTACAACTGACTCATAGAATCATAGAATCATAGAGTTGGAAGGGGCCATACAGGCCATCTAGTCCAACCCCCTGCTCAACGCAGGATTAGCCCTAAGCATCCTAAAGCATCCAAGAAAAGTGTGCATCCAGCCTTTGCTTGAAGACTGCCAGTGAGGGGGAGCTCACCACCTCCTTAGGCAGCCTATTCTACTGCTGAACTACTCTGACTGTGAAAAACTTTTTCCTGATATCTAGCCTATATTGTTGTACTTGAAGTTTAAACCCATTACTGCGTGTCCTCTCCTCTGCAGCCAGCAGAAACAGCATCCTGCCCTCCTCCAAGTGACAACCTTTCAAATACTTAAAGAGGGCTATCATGTCCCCTCTCAACCTCCTTTTCTCCAGGCTGAACATTCCCAAGTCCCTCAACCTATCTTCATAGGGCTTGGTCACTCATGGTGACCCCACCCACCTGGGGAAGAGAGGAGCCATTGCCTCCCTCTGGGTAGCAACCCCAGTCTTTCTTGGTGGTCTCCCATCCAAGTATTAACCTGGAATGACCTAGCTTAGCTTCCAGGCTCTGATGAGCTCAGGCCAGGTCAGCTTGATGAAGTGATTAAGAGCTGCAGCTTCTAATCTGGAGAGCCCGGGTTTGATTCCCCGCTCCTCCACATGGAGCCAGCTGGGTGACCTTGGGCTCGTCATGGCCTTGTTTGAAGCTGTTCTCACAAAGCAGTTCTGTCAGAGCTTTCTCGGCCTATCTCACAGGGTGCCTCTTGTGGGGAAAGAAAGGTAACGCGATTGTAAGCTACTTTGAGACTCCTTTGGGTAGTGAAAAGTGGGGTATAAAACCAATTCTTCTTCTTCTTCTTGATTCTAGTAGAAAGAGCTCAGACTCTAGTAGATGTCAGCCAGGCGAATGGAGTGAAGAAACATGCAATGTGTGTGTGTGGGGGGAAGCTATGTCCAGGCGATAGCTTTTCATACTTGGGGAATGTAGAGTTCCATAGTTCATTCCAGAAATTAGATCTTCAACAACTAAATCTACCAGAAACTGCGTCTGGCCAGCCTTTGCTCCTGTATCTCATCAGAAAACAATACCCAACCCAGGATTAACCATGCTCTCAATATTTCACCGCTTTTAAAAAACAGAATAAAAGTATTTATGTTCTGTCGTTCAGGCTGACAGCCAGCCTGCAAAATGGCTCTCACAGAGACATTAAAGAAACACATTAGCGCAATTAAAAAAAACCTTTCTTTGCAATGATCATTACCATTCATGATGACCAGCTGGGGCACTCTGTTGTGAAATATTGCCTCCTTGGTCCTTGGCTGTTCCTTCATTATCTTGTCTCTTTGCCGAAAGGCAGATGATCGTTTTCTTTCCGAGCCTGTACATGAGGTTTTCTGCCGTTCCAAAAAGTAAGCAAAGCCGTAAAAATTAACACATGGTTTTTTCAAAACCCTTTTGTGCTGTGGGGTGCTTTTGCAGGGTTCCCTCGGCCCAGATCAGTAACAGCTCTCCTGTGATGACTGCTTCATGCATTACTACTTCTTGACTATTTACAAGTAAAGAAGATAATTTTAGTTATATTGGACCGAGCTCTGTGATTGAGCTGACTCCTGAACTATGCCTCAGTGTGATGAATTAGACAAGACCTTCAGATCTTGCCTGGGGAAGCCCTCGTTCAAATCCTCTCTCAGGGAGATCTTGGGCCAGACTCTCCCCCTGTTTGACATCTTGCAGGGTTGGTGTAAGGGTAATGTATGCCGTTCTGATCTCCTTAGAGGAAAGATATGACGGTTTCCCTTAGTAGGTAGGAAGTTTGAATGTTTACGAATACAGAGTATCCAAATGCCACGTGGTGAATGGTGATCGCCCGGAATTACAAGTGGTCTCCAGCTGTCAGAGATTAGTTCCCCGGGATGCCTGGCACCCTTCAGAAGTCCCTCCCCACTCCAAACCCCACCCTCCCCAGGGTTCATGACCCCAACTCCCCAGATATTTCCCAACTCAGAACTGACAATACCCTGATGGAGTTAGACAGTTCCGCAGGGCCTGCAAAAGGGAGCTCTTCCGCCAGGCATTTAGCAGTGACCAGGTGACCAGCAACCTCTACAGCAGGGGTAGTCAACCTGTGGTCCTCCAGACGTCCATGGACTACAATTCCCACGAGCCCCTGCCAGCGTTTGCTGGCAGGGGCTCGTGGGAATTGTAGTCCATGGACATCTGGAGGACCACAGGTTGACTACCCCTGCTCTACAGGGCCCCTGCTTCCTCCCCCCTAAAAAATCCACCCATTTCGTTTCTACGTTTTAGGTGAACCGCCCAGAGCCTCAGGGCAGGGCGGTATATAAACCAACAAACAAACTAACAAAGTCCTTGGCAAATGACCTTTGATTCCCCTCATTGCCCTGTTGCTCCAACCATGCCTTCCCGCATTCCCTTTCGGCAGACATGTCCCGGGACCAGGTGGAGTCGATGGTGAAGACGGTGGAGAACCTGCTCGCCGAGGCGGAGCGCCTGAAGAACTTCTGCCGGCGCCAGAACGAGGAGGTTAAGCTGATGGTGCAAGAGCTGCAGCGGGAGAATCAGGACCTGGCCCGGAAGTACGAGCAGGCCGCGCAGGAGATGGAGGCGGTGCACAAGGTCCTGAACGAGCTGGTGGACGCCAAAATAGCCTTTGAGGCTCGCGAGAGACAAGTCCGCAAGCTGAGCAAACAGCTGTGAGACCCGCCCCCGGGCTTTCTCGTCTCCTGGCCTACCCTTTTCTTCCACAGCTAGAAACCTCCACTATGATTGCTTCCCTTGCCTGGTTGGGACAAGACAGTAGCCTCCTTTTGTACTCAGCAGTTCCCGGTGCCCTCACAAACTGGGGTTTCTTTGCCACCGCTGTTCATTCCATCCTCCATGAGGCCTCACAACCTAGCCCCCAACGGAAGCCATCTTGTGGTCGCCGCACAGTGGCGCCTTCTCCCTCAGCCCCTGCCTGCTTGCGAAGTCCTCCCCAGCTTCATTGCTGCCCACTTAGCAGCCGTTGAGACGCGCTTCTCTTTCACGGGCCGATTTGTTTTGTGCGGGGTGGATTAGCGTCGGTTTTTGTGTGTGTTCGGAGAGGGCTGTACCCGGTCAACTTGGCAGCCGTTATCCCACGGCTCACGGGCTCTCGTGGTGTTCATAATTGCGTTAGGGTCTTCAATCCCATTAGTTTCCTCAGCAACCTGAGTTTTCAGCCTCCTTAAGAGCGTTTATTACCTGAAGTGCGGTCACACAGGGCTGGCTCTGCATCCCGTCCTGGCGATTCAATTTCCTTGGCACTTGGACAGTTTCTGCGCTATTTGGAAGGGCTTTGACAGGAGGGGAGTGCTGTTTATGTGTGTGTGTGGATAGTATCTTGGATGCTGTTCTTGTGGGAAATGCTTCTTTACGCAGCTGGTGGTGATAATGTGGGATTTGCTGCCATGGGAAGTAGTGAGGGCCACAAGCATAGACCGGGGATTAGGCAGATTTCTGGAGGAGAGGGCTATCAGTCGCTGCTAGCTGTGGGGAGTTGACTGAGGGGAACCTTCAAGTTCAGAGGCAATCAACCTCTGGATAACAGAGCCAGGAGTCAACATCAGGGGAAGGCCTCGGCCTCCCTGCCCTGTTGCTGGCCTTGCAGAGGGACTGGCTGGCCCCTGTGTGAGGCAGGAGGCTGGACTGGAGGGACCCTCCCTGGCCTGACCCAGCAGGGCTCTCCTGTGTCCTTATGAGGGGAAGGCCTCGGCCTCCCTGCCCTGCTGCTGGCCCTGCAGAGGGACTGGCTGGCCCCTGTGTGAGGCAGGAGGCTGGACTGGAGGGACCCTCCCTGGTCTGACCCAGCAGGGCTCTCCTGTGTCCTTATGAGGGGAAGGCCTCGGCCTCCCTGCCCTGTTGCTGGCCCTGCAGAGGGACTGGCTGGCCCCTGTGTGAGGCAGGAGGGTGGACTGGAGGGACCCTCCCTGGTCTGACCCAGCAGGGCTCTCCTGTGTCCTTATGAGGGGAAGGCCTCGGCCTCCCTGCCCTGTGGCTGGCCCTGCAGAGGGACTGGCTGGCCCCTGGGTGAAGCAGGAGGCTGGACTGGAGGGACCCTCCCTGGTCTGACCCAGCAGGGCTCTCCTGTGTCCTTATGAGGGGAAGGCCTCGGCCTCCCTGCCCTGTTGCTGGCCTTGCAGAGGGACTGGCTGGCCCCTGTGTGAGGCAGGAGGCTGGACTGGAGGGACCCTCCCTGGCCTGACCCAGCAGGGCTCTCCTGTGTCCTTATGAGGGGAAGGCCTCGGCCTCCCTGCCCTGTTGCTGGCCCTGCAGAGGGACTGGCTGGCCCCTGTGTGAGGCAGGAGGCTGGACTGGAGGGACCCTCCCTGGTCTGACCCAGCAGGGCTCTCCTGTGTCCTTATGAGGGGAAGGCCTCGGCCTCCCTGCCCTGTTGCTGGCCCTGCAGAGGGACTGGCTGGCCCCTGTGTGAGGCAGGAGGGTGGACTGGAGGGACCCTCCCTGGTCTGACCCAGCAGGGCTCTCCTGTGTCCTTATGAGGGGAAGGCCTCGGCCTCCCTGCCCTGTGGCTGGCCCTGCAGAGGGACTGGCTGGCCCCTGGGTGAGGCAGGAGGCTGGACTGGAGGGACCCTCCCTGGTCTGGCCCAGCAGGGCTCTCCTGTGTCCTTATGAGGGGAAGGCCTCGGCCTCCCTGTCCTGTTGCTGGCCCTGCAGAGGGACTGGATGGCCCCTGTGTGAGGCAGGAGGGTGGACTGGAGGGACCCTCCCTGGTCTGACCCAGCAGGGCTCTCCTGTGTCCTTATGAGGGGAAGGCCTCGGCCTCCCTGCCCTGTTGCTGGCCCTGCAGAGGGACTGGCTGGCCCCTGTGTGAGGCAGGAGGGTGGACTGGAGGGACCCTCCCTGGTCTGACCCAGCAGGGCTCTCCTGTGTCCTTATGAGGGGAAGGCCTCGGCCTCCCTGCCCTGTGGCTGGCCCTGCAGAGGGACTGGCTGGCCCCTGGGTGAAGCAGGAGGCTGGACTGGAGGGACCCTCCCTGGTCTGACCCAGCAGGGCTCTCCTGTGTCCTTATGAGGGGAAGGCCTCGGCCTCCCTGCCCTGTTGCTGGCCTTGCAGAGGGACTGGCTGGCCCCTGTGTGAGGCAGGAGGCTGGACTGGAGGGACCCTCCCTGGCCTGACCCAGCAGGGCTCTCCTGTGTCCTTATGAGGGGAAGGCCTCGGCCTCCCTGCCCTGTTGCTGGCCCTGCAGAGGGACTGGCTGGCCCCTGTGTGAGGCAGGAGGCTGGACTGGAGGGACCCTCCCTGGTCTGACCCAGCAGGGCTCTCCTGTGTCCTTATGAGGGGAAGGCCTCGGCCTCCCTGCCCTGTTGCTGGCCCTGCAGAGGGACTGGCTGGCCCCTGTGTGAGGCAGGAGGGTGGACTGGAGGGACCCTCCCTGGTCTGACCCAGCAGGGCTCTCCTGTGTCCTTATGAGGGGAAGGCCTCGGCCTCCCTGCCCTGTGGCTGGCCCTGCAGAGGGACTGGCTGGCCCCTGGGTGAGGCAGGAGGCTGGACTGGAGGGACCCTCCCTGGTCTGGCCCAGCAGGGCTCTCCTGTGTCCTTATGAGGGGAAGGCCTCGGCCTCCCTGTCCTGTGGCTGGCCCTGCAGAGGGACTGGCTGGCCCCTGTGTGAGGCAGGAGGCTGGACTGGAGGGACCCTCCCTGGTCTGACCCAGCAGGGCTCTTCTGATGTTCTTATGAGGGGAAGGCCTCGGCCTCCCTGCCCTGTGGCTGGCCCTGCAGAGGGACTGGCTGGCCCCTGTGTGAGGCAGGAGGCTGGACTGGAGGGACCCTCCCTGGTCTGACCCAGCAGGGCTCTTCCGTGTCCTTCTGAGGGGAAGGCCTCGGCCTCCCTGTCCTGTTGCTGGCCCTGCAGAGGGACTGGCTGGCCCCTGTGTGAGGCAGGAGGCTGGACTGGAGGGACCCTCCCTGGTCTGACCCAGCAGGGCTCTCCTGTGTCCTTCTGAGGGGAAGGCCTCGGCCTCCCTGCCCTGTTGCTGGCCCTGCAGAGGGACTGGCTGGCCCCTGGGTGAGGCAGGAGGCTGGACTGGAGGGACCCTCCCTGGTCTGGCCCAGCAGGGCTCTCCTGTGTCCTTATGAGGGGAAGGCCTCGGCCTCCCTGCCCTGTTGCTGGCCTTGCAGAGGGACTGGCTGGCCCCTGTGTGAGGCAGGAGGCTGGACTGGAGGGACCCTCCCTGGTCTGACCCAGCAGGGCTCTTCCGTGTCCTTATGAGGAGAAGGCCTCAGCCTCCCTGTCCTGTTGCTGGCCCTGCAGGGCTGTCCTTATGTTCTTATGTTGTAGTCCTGCTTAACTGCTGGTGAGATTACAGAGTGATCTTGGCTTGCATCCCATGAAGGATTTCTGCAGAAGGGAGGCATTTCCCCAGTTCACCTTTCCCACTGCTGTAGGGCTGCCAACCTCCAGGTGGGGCCTGGAGATCTCTCAGGATTGCAATTAATCTCCAGGCAACAGGATACCTGCTCCTCCAGAGAAAATGGCTGCTTTGTTATACAATGTTATTCTCTGTGGAGATCCACCCCTTCCTCAAACCGTGCTCTCCTCATACTACACCCACAAATCTCCAAGAGTTTTCCAAGCTGGAGCTCCCAGCCCTGCAATGCGGACTTCCGACTCCTTCCCTGATTCCACTGGGAGTCCCCTTTCCCACTGGAAGAAAGATTTTTGAGTGTATTTTGGGCTGCAAAAGGTGGAAAAATGTTACCCTCCAGGGGTGGGAAATTCCCCTGCCCTCCCTAGGAATCCTTCGCAGGATCCAAGCCGTGGACTTCAACCCTTCCTGCTGTGGGAATCCCTGTCCGACAATAATGCAATGCAAGTTTGCAGCCGATCCCTGCAGCTCGGCAAGGCCAAATAATAAATCTTGCTCTTCTACAGAGGTGACCGTCATCCCCCTCACTGCTTTGTGAGGACAGCAGGAGTTTGATTAATTGCTCAGGAAGCCATTCTCCGCGACCTTGCCCATAACTGACATTCTGGTACTTCTGCTTCTAGAACTCTCCTACCCTTGAATCTTGTCTTCTCTCCTTCCTATTGGCTGATCCTGCAAACGCCTCCACCTTATGGGATGGCAAAACCAAATTATTCAAGAGGGATTTTCTACCCAGGTAAAGGGCTGTCCCAGGCCTGGATGGCCCAAGGTAGCTTGATCCTGTTTGATCTCAGCTGTTAAGCAACATTGGCTCTGGTTAGTCACCCAAGAGAGTCCAGGGTCACTACAAAAAGGCAGGTAATGGCAAAACCTCCTTGGAACACCCTTTGCCTTGAAATCCCCATGGGCTTGCCCTGAGTTTGCTACAATTAGATGGGACTTCTCACCTCCCTTGGGGCTGCCATGTACCCATAGTTCAGAAAGATACTTGGGGGAAAGGGTTAGGGCAGGGGTGGGCTCATGGGAATTGTAGTCCATGGCCATCTGGAGAGCCGCAGTTTGGCCGCCCCTGGTTAGGGACTGCGGTCTGAACTACGGTATATAGTTCTTGCTGCCTGTTGATATTAGTGTGACCCCACTACATCCTGTTCGTACTTATGCTTTTGTTTCAGCTCTGTTTCCAGATTTCGGGTTGCTTCCGGATTTCTGCTATCCGAATCCTAGTGCATTGCTTACTGGTTCCCCATCCTGTTGACTATATTGAACCGCCCCGTGTGATCCGCCCGGAGCCCCAGTTCAAAAGGCGGACTAGAAATAAAACAGATGCACATGGAACTTCTTGTTGGAGCAGACTTTTCAACCTTTTGACTGTGGGAGAACCCTTGAAAGATTTTACAGGCTTCGAGGTGGCCCTGAACTAAGGTGACCAGATTGTCCCACTTTTGGAGGGACATCTGGGGGCACCTGGCAAATTGTACTTATGTTGAAATTAAAAATATATATATTACGATACCATGTTTGCATTCTATGCGTTCTATGAAAATTTTTGTTGCTCCATATGGACCAAATTTTAATCGACTCCCTCCCCCCCCCGGTCAATGGTGTCCCGCTTTACCAATGTTAAAATCTGGTCACCCTACCCTAAACTGATGTCATCTGGCCATGCCTCCATGCCACGCCCTCAGAAGTGATGTGTCACCTCCTTTCTCTCCCTCCAACCCACCTGTCCAGTGTAAGAAAAAATACCCAGGAACCACCCCCCAGCCAACCCCAGGAGAAGTCACTGCTCTGGACTCCCGCTGCCAAGACAGATGAGTCTTGGCCAGCAAAGGTTTGTCAGACCAGGGCCCCTCTCTTTCCCACCCGCCTAGGGCCATCACTGGCCATTTTGAGAGGGGCTGAGTGAACCTGTCCAAATAAGGTGAAAATCACTCTGGGTCCATTTAAAAATCTTTTAAAAAACTCGCATAAACCAGGGCCGGTTTATCCATGTAGCACATGCTATGGGCCCCTCATGATGCCTCCCAGGGGCCCCGCACGATGCCTCCCCCAATGGATTAGGCTGGAGCCTTTCTCCTCCCCCCCTTTTCCCTCTTTAAGGACACTCGGAGTGACACCCCTTCCACTGTGGCAGGCTCCTCTTCCGCCCCCAGTCTGACTGCTCCCGCTGAAATAGTACTCTGCTAAGGCTCCATCATTCCTTGAATTGGCTCTGGTGCTAAGGCTTCCACAAATCCTTAAACCACACCTGGCATCAACTCTCCTTGGCTCTGGGGCAATTGTGGAATTACGCGTAACCCTGGTTGGGAATTGCTGTGTT
>NC_135369.1:16213795-16317492 GCF_049243985.1 Paroedura picta | reverse complement strand
GATAGAGATCTGGATGGTATCTGATGGAGGGAGCATTCTCTCTGGAAAGCCCAGGAAATCCTAATTTTTAATTTATTTTTTGGTTTGGCCGCTTCCAACAGAAGCATAAAAACATATACATTAAATAAGTTATAAACAATTAAGATCTTAAATCAGGGGTAGTCAAACTGCGGCCCTCCAGATGTCCATGGGCTACAATTCCCATCAGCTCATGGGGCTCATGGGAATTGTAGTCCATGGACATCTGGAGGGCTGCAGTTTGTCTACCCCTGTCTTAAATAATCTAAAAACAACCCATCAATCAACTATCAAACAGCTGTATTGACAGACCAGAGCAGTGAGAGCGTTTAGGTTTTTTGTAGGGGAAGGGAACCCGGATGGTGGTTAATCAAGTCACCTGATGTTTTTTGGCCCCAAACAAATGCCTGGTGGAAGAACTCCATCTTACAGACCCGGCAGGGACAGGAGAGACCATCAAGAAATGCCAGCCTCACTGCGGGTAATTGAGGGAAGACTGCTCCAATCCCCACCTGGTCAAATCTAATGGGCGAACGGAGATTTTATTATTTTAATAGGGGCAAGGCACGTTGCATTCAGGAATACAATGGGTGCTAGATTAGGGGGGGGTGAAGTGGAAGAACTCTTTGGAGAGCATCTCCCTCCTCCCAGGATCTGGAAAGGCTGCAGGCTGGAGGCCTCCGGGAAGGGAACTCACAGGCAGGGGCAGCTCTCTCACAGCAGGGATCTGCAGCCACCGAGCCTCAGAGGGAAGTGGAAGGAGGAGGGGGTGGTGAGGGTTGGGGGAAGGAAGACGATTGGCTGGCCCGCTGAACAGACAGGCAAGCCAGTTGGAGGTGGAGGCACTCAGGGGCGGGACAGCTGCCCTGAGTGGGTGTTAAGTGCTGAGTGGCATGAGATAAGCTCCTCCTCCAAGGCCTTACCAGAAATATATAGTGAAACAGATTGACGATTGTTATAGTTTTATGTTCTCAACCGCTCTAAGCTTCACAGGAAGGGTGGGTTTATAAAATTGATTTAATAATCTCCTGGGCTGTGTGCCACAGTGGTTACTGTGGGATGGGTGGAAATGACCAGTTACTGGGCAGGGATATTTTTCTTGCAATGCACCCTCAGTTACAGATGGACTCTCCATGGCCCTTTCCCAGGAGTGTCTTTGACAAAGCACTTCATAGCCATTTAGGAGTCAAAGGCTTGAGGATTACATGACCCACCCTCGCGAAGGAAAAGGCCTCCGAGTCTGTTAAGATCCTTGCAAATTCGACACATAACTGCCAAATGGCAGAAAGGTCGCTCATCCATGACGGATGGTCTCTATGTTCATTTTGCCCTCCCTTCCCTGTTTGCAAACTGGCAAATATAGATGCTTAGGTAGCCCAGTGCTCAAAGCAATTTTCAGCTAAGAGGGAGCGGATTAAACCTTGACCTTTGCTCTTGGATATTTTGGAGGGCAGCCCTCAAGGAGGCCGGGAGTTTGCGATTGCAAAATCTTTTTGGGCCACAGCAAAAGTTTTATGGGCTCATTACGGGAAAGTGGCGTCAGCTCCGACAATTAGAGTGCCGTTAATTAAGGTTTTTGGGAGGACGCTGGAACGAATAAGCTGACTAACCAAGTCGGGCGAGGGAAGGGTTCATTGACAGCAGCAGCTTGGATGGAAAGCATGCCCCCCCCCCCCCCCCCCCCGTTTCCAAGGCTCTGGAATCTTCATTATCTGCGTGAATGGAAAGACGTGAAGGAAAACAAAACAGATCAAAAAAAGGATTGCTTAAGCCAGGGGTAGTCAACCTGTGGTCCTCCAGATGTTCATGGACTACAATTCCCAGGAGCCCCTGCCAGCAAATGCTGGCAGGGGCTCATGGGAACTGTAGTCCATGAACATCAGGAGGACCACAGGTTGACTACCCCTGGCTTAAGTCACTTACACAGTATAATCTTCTGAAACATTAGCCCATTGGTTTGAATGGAGCTGGTAGGGTTTGCGGTCTCCAGCTCTGGAGCCCACTAGTTTGGACTGCGCCAAGCTGGCAGGGGAGGATGGGGCGTTGGGCAGCCTGATGCCTTGACTAGGGCAATCAGAGGAAGGGCAGGAGGTGGCCTGGCACACCCCCCCCCCCCCATCATGCCTGGAGCCAGCACCCCATTCCCTTCCTTCCAGTTTTCAGATGCTGCCAATGAGGGAGGCCAGGAAGTACCTTTCAGTAATTCTTGCTGAGGTCTGTGGAAGTAGCAACAGAGAAAATGGGACGGTTTGAATTTATAATACTAAACAGAGAAGTAAACCCGTCCCTTACAATATCACAATATCAATACTCTTACAAAATATAAGTACGGCATGTTTTTCCAATGAAGGTTAACAAATGAAACGATACAAATTGAGAAACTTGTCTCGTTTCTTTTCTTTTATTGTGCAGGTTCCAACCAAAACGGTCTCTAGATCTTTTTTAGGCTTTTGGACTTTTAATGTATTAGGGGGTTTTATTGGGAATTTTATATGTGTTGTAACCCGCCACAAGCCTTATGGGTGGGGCGGGCTAGAAATCTAACTACAACAACAACAATTTTACTCCATGGTTGTCCTCCCACTATTTGATCAGTATAAATAATTCCAAAAAGGAATGTACAGATCCTTCATTGGCAAAAAGGTTTCTTAAAATATAATCTGGCCTTTGGCCCTTTATCGTGTGGAGATGCTGGTGTTCTGTGTTCAGCGCTCCATGTTCTGTGGAAGGCCAAGGCCTGAGAGTCCAGGCAGGAGCTGGATCCAACAATGTTTCATAGAATCACAGAATCGTGGGGTTGGAAGGGGCCTCCCGGGTCATCTAGTCCAACCCCTGGCACGATGCCGGAAACTAACTCACAACTCCCTGCCCACCCAAATGCCATGCCTTTCCAAGAAAGCCAAAATCCCAAAGTGGTGGTTGGTGTTTCCTGGCCATGAAAGAAAGCCCCTTCTGTGAGGCAGCTGGGCGTAGTGGTTAGAGCATTAGACTAGGGCAGGGGTGACCATACGGGCTCTCCAGATGTCCATGGACTACAATTACCATGAGCCCCTGCTTGACAGGGGCTCATGGTAATTGTAGTCCATGGACATCTGGAGAGCTCGTTTGGTCTCTCTGGACTAGGGTCTGGACGATCAAAGTTTGACTCTCCACTCCTGCCATGGAAACTTGCTGGTTGACCTTGGGCCAAGCCTTCCCTCTCAGCCTCGCCTGCCTCTATAGTTGCCCCTGGAAGAGATGTCAGATCCAGCCCGGGAAACCCCCAGAGATGTGGAGATGGATCCCGAGGAGGACAGGGACCTCAGTCCTTGAATCTGCCTCCCAAAGTCTCCATTTTCTCCAGGGGAACTGACCTCTGTTGTTTGGAGCTCAGCTGTCATTTCAGGGGATCTCCTGATCCCAACTGGGGGCTGGCACCCCTGCCTACCCACAGGGTTTTTATGAGAATAAAATGGAGGAGAACAATGTAAGCTGATTGGGATCCTCCGCCCTGGAGGGAAAGGTGAGTTTGAATGAAATCAGTGAATGAACCGCAGTTAGGGATGTTTGTTCAGAATGAAAAAGGAACAGAAGTCAGGAGCTATTTAGACCTAATCACTGCCGTCTTTGACCTTTCCGAGGGCAGTGCGGCCCTGCCCCTCTGTCTGCGTGGCCTCGGGCACACCATGTGTCAAGTGCCACCCAGTAGCTTATGACTCACAGCCACCCTAGGAATTAGCGTCCTTCAAAACATCCTCTCGTTAACAGCCTCTGATGCCAGACTTGCACACTGAAGGCTGGGCTTCCTGAAGCCCATGTTTACCCAAAACTACCTGTGATTTTTTGGCTCCTGGCAAATTGCTGTTCCTATTTTTGCTCTTGGGAGATGCTCAGTCAGAATTTTTCTTTGGGTTTTTGCCCCTGAGTTTTGCTGTCCCTTGAGGTTTTTTCTCTACCCTGAGTAGTCTTCCTTCCTTCCTTCCTTCCTTCCTTCCTTCCTTCCTTCCTTCTTTCTTTCTTTCTTTCTTTCTTCTTTCTTTCTTTCTTTCTTTCTTTCTTTCTTTCTTTCTTTCTTTCTTTCTTCTCTTTCTCTCTCTCTCCCTCCCTCCCTCCCTCCCTCCCTCCCTCTCTCTCTCTCTCTCTCTCTCTCTTTCTTTCTTTCTTTCTTTCTTTCTTTCTTTCTTTCTTTCTTTCTTTCTTTCTTTCTCTCTCTCCCTCCCTCCCTCCCTCCCTCCCTCCCTTCCTTCCTTCCTTCCTTCCTTCCTTTCTCCCTCCCTCCCTCCCTCCCTCCCTCCCTCTCTCTCTCTCTCTCTCTCTCTCTCTCTTTCTTTCTTCTTTCTTTCTTTCTTTTCTTTCTTTCTTTCTTTCTTTCTTTCTTTCTCTCTCTCTCTCTCTCTCTCTCTCTCTCTCTCTCTCTCTCCCTCCCTCCCTCCCTCCCTCCCTCCCTCTCTCTTTCTCTCTCTCTCTCTCTTTCTAAGGTAAGAACCGGCACCTTGAACTGGATTCGGTCTTCAATCTGGAGCCAGTGTGTCTAGAATAGGCATGTCAAATCGCTCAAAGCCCTTCTTGTGCATGTCTGTGTCAACGCCTGTGTGGGAAGGTTGCATGCTGTGCACTGTCATCCTTTTCACATATGCAGTTCAGTTTGAATAAGAGGACTGTCTGACCATTTCCCAGATTTCCCTCAACCCTAAAAACATCAACCAAAAAAAATCCTTTTGGCTTTTAAATAGGTCCAGAGGACAGACAAACGGGGAATAAATCAAGGCTGCTTCCTGTGGGCATGGAACCTGAGCGGTTGGTGACCCTTTCCTGGTTAGCACATAGTGGAGTTTCAAGCAAGCACATCCCTCTTTTGAACTGTGTAGTGTTCCAAAATTATAGTATCATAGAAAAATAGAGTTGGAAGGTACCTCCTGGGTCATCTAGTCCAACCCCCTGCACTATGCAGGACACCTCACAAACCCTATTGCTCATCTACTGTAACCTGCCACCCCCCTTAAGCCTTCACAGAATCAGCTTCTCCGTCAGATGGCTATCCACCTTCTGTTAAAAAAATTCCAAACATGGAGAACCTCAGACCTTCCAAGGAAGCCTGTTCCACTGAGAAACCGCTCTAACTGTCAGGAACTTCTTCCAGATGTTTAGACAGAATTTCTTTTAATTAATTTCATTCCATTGGTTCTGGTCCGTCCCTCCGGGGCAAGAGAGAACAACTCTGCTCCATCCCAGTGTATACATTTTTAAATCAAACATTTTAAATAAATAAATATAAAGAAGTATAGGGGGAATGAAAGACAGTGAATTCCTAAAAGGAGTGGCCACATGGTGTATCAATGATTTCCCCATGTACGTCTTCAAGGGTGGCCCCACATAGACTCAATTACAGTAGTCAAGCCTTGAGGTTATTGTAGCCTGGATCATGGCTAATGAGAAGGTAGAGTTCTTAGTGACATTGATCACTGGGTGACATTTTCATCGGTCCTAGCAAAAGTTATTACTCGACAGTGGGAAACAACTCCATCTAAACCTTCTGCTTAACAAAGTCCCTAAGGCAGCGATCAAAAGCACGAAACTGCAAACAGAACGCCAAAGGAAAACGACTGAAACAGAGCAGTTAAAAACCATCAAGCCAGATCAAAACAGCGCAGAAGGTACAAAAAATAGCTCAGCCCAATGCCTGAGAGAACAAAAGATGCTTTCATTTGGCACTTAAAAGCCAGAGGCAACTTGTATACCCCACATCAGGTTGCCAGCCTCTAGGTGGTGCCTGGAGATCTGGAATTATAACTGGCTTCCAGATTACAGAGGTCCATTCCGCTGGATGAAATGACACGATCAGAAGGTAGACTGTGTGGTACTGAACTCTGCTGAAGTATCTCCTCTTCCCAAACTCCGCCCTCCTTAGACTCCACCCCTCAAATCTCCAGGCATCTCCTGGCCAAGAGCTGGCAACCCTAAGGTTCTTTAACCTTGAAAGCTCAAAAGGACAGGAAAAATTCACAAGCGATTCAGGCAAACAAAGGAAAAGGGAAATAATCCTCAACCCGAAATGTATCAATAAAATTGCAAAGGTCAAGAGGCCTCAAATAGAATATTATTAAATATATATATATTTATTATATGGGGTACACCAGCCTTTCTCAACGTTTTTATAACTGGCCATTTTGGGAGGGGGTGGGCAGGTCGATAGGACCATATATGGTCCTATCACCTAATAAATGTTTAACACATTTTAAACATATATTAAAAATTAATTAACTCCCACCCATTGCAGAAAGCCTCCACAAACAGCTTTCAAAAGAATTGAGTAATAAAAAGACTCATTTAGGAAACGAGAGGACCTCATAACCAAGGATGAGTATAAACAAATAACCAATGCATGTAGGGAGAGGGTAGAAAGCTAAAGCTCAGTGTGAATTTGGGCTAGCAAGAAATGCTAAAAACCAACAAGATAGGGTTCTTTAGTTATATTCAAAGTAAGAAAAAGAATAGGGAGATGGTAGGACCATTGTGCGGACAAGAAAATGACATTGTAACAGGTAATAGAATCATAGAATCATAGAGTTGGAAGGGGCCATACAGGCCACCTAGTCCAACCCCCTGCTCAACGCAGGATCAGCCCTAAGCATCCCTAAAGCATCCAAGAAAAGTGTGTATCCAACCTTTGCTTGAAGACGGCCAGTGAGGGGGAGCTCACCACCTCCTTAGGCAGCCTATTCCACTGCTGAACTACTCTGAATTTTTTTTCCTGATATCTAGCCTATATCGTTGTACTTGTAGTTTAAACCCATTACTGCCTGTCCTCTCCTCTACAGCCAACGGAAACAGCATCCTGCCCTCCTCCAAGTGACAATCTTTCAAATACTTAAAGAGGGCTATCATGTCCCCTTTCAACCTCCTTTTCTCCAGGCTGAACATTCCCAAGTCCCTCAACCTATCTTCATAGGGCTTGGTCCCTTGGCCCCAGATCATCCTCGTCGCTCTCCTCTGTACCCTTTCAATGTTATCTACGTCCTTCTTTAAGTGAGGCCTCTATAACTGTGTGATGATGAAGAAACAAAGTGATGATGAAGCGAGGGCTGAACTGTTGAATTCCTACTTCTCCTCGGTCTTCTCTTATTAGGGGAATCGTGCTAAACATGGCAAAATCATTTCATGTGATGAGCGACTGGTGTTGTGGCCTAGGATCACTGTAGGGGTAGTCCATAAACACCTAGTTTCTTTTAATTAAACCAAATCCTCTGGGCCAGATGAATTACATCCAAGGTTAATAATAGAACTTGCAGATGTAATTTCTGAGCCACTGTCCATGATTTTTGACAATTCTTGGAGGACAGGGAAAGTGTCAGAAGATTGGAGGTAGGCAAATGTTGTCACCATCTTCAAAAAGGGGGAGAAGGAGGAGCCAGATAACTACCAACCCTTCAGCTTCACATCTATAGCTGGCAAAACTTTAGAACAAATCATCAAACAATCAGTCCTTGAGCAGCTAGAGCGGATGGCTGTAATTACTAGAAGTCAGCATAGCTTTCTGTAGGACAAGTCATGTCAGACTAACCTTATCTCTTTTTTTTGGGGGGGGGGAGAAAGTTACTACATTGCTAGATCAGGGGAATGCTGTGGACCTTGAGGCTTTTGATAAGATTCCACATGATATTCTTACTGGCAAATTGGTAAAATGTGGTATGGATCCTATTAGTGTTAGGTGGACTGAGAACTGGTTGACAGATCACACCCAAAGAGTGCTTGCAAATAGTTCGTCATCTTCTTGGAAAGGAGTGATGAGTGTAATGCCTCAGGGATCTGTCCTGGGCCCTGTGCTGCTCAACATATTCATAAATGATTTGGATGAAGGAATAGAGGGGGTGCTTATTATGTTTGCAGATGACACTAAACTGGGAAGGGTAGCAAATGCACCAGAAGACAGAATCAAAATAAAAGATGATCTTGACAGGCTTGAAAACTGGGCTTAAATAAATAGGAAAAATCATATGCATCACTTTAGGCTGGGCAAGGCTTGTCTTGGCAGTAGTATGTGCAAAAAGGATCTCGGGGGGTCTTTACAGACCAGACACTGAACATGAATCAGCAGTGTGACTTGGTACCTAAAAAGGCAAATGGGATGTTGGACCGTATTAAAAGAAGTATAGTGTCCAGATCATAGGAGGTGATGATACCGCTTTACTCCACTCTGGTAAGACCTCACTTGGAGTCCTGTGTTCAGTTTTGGGCACCACAATTGAAGAAAAATGTAGAGAAACTGGAGCATGTCCAGAGGAGGGCAACAAGGATGGTGAGGGGTTTGGAGACCAAGTCATATGAGGAAGGATTGAGGGAACTTGGTCTGTTTAGCCTGGAGAGGAGACGGCTAAGAGGTGATCTTCAAATACATATAGGGCTGTCATACAGAAGATGGAGCAGAGTTGTTTTCTGTTGCCCCAGAGGGTCAGACCAGAACCAATGGGATTAAATTAATTCAAAAGAATTTTCGGCTAAACATTCGGTCGAAGTTCCTCACAGTTTGAGAGGTTCCTCAGTGGAACAGGCTTCCTCAGGAGGTGGTGAGTTCTCCTTCTTTAAAAATTTTTAAGCAGAAATGATGATTTTATGAACTTAGACAGATTGTGAGTGGGTGGGCAGGAAGGGATTGTGTCAATGTTTGTCTCTTGTGGCCCTTCCTTTCACACCTAGGGAATTGCTGCTCGTCACTGTGGGATGGTAGGTGAATTCACTCCAGGCCAGGCTGGATTCTGGAGATTTTTGGTGTTGGGGGGGGGTCATTTGGGCATGAAATTGGGGTAACTATGGGTGAGCAGGTAGTTGTGAGTTCCTGTATTGTTTCATGGAACCCTGGTTGAGGAAGCCTGGTGTACACAATGGCGAAGATTAAAAATGCTAGGTCTGAATATAAGACTACTTGGAACATCAATATGGGCTTTACATTAGCTGTGGTCATTTCACAAACCAAATGGACGATTTCAGATCTGCAATTGAGGAATGTATCTAATAACCAACAAGACCATACATGTTTCCGCCCTATATTCCTCATTGGTCAATAATATATACCATTTAAAATAAAACACACACATTAATAAGTTAAGATATAAATCCAGAGCACGAGTTGCTTTCTCATATGTTATGCAGTTGACAACATTTTATAAAGTAGGTCGTAAACCTCTTTTCATGATAACTGGTGCAAAATTTCCACTGACTTTGGAGGTGAATATTACCAGTCATCAGTTTCAGTCAAATGGCTTGTATCAGCTAAGACGAAGATAACCCGTTAGCTTTAAGCTTCACCCGCATAAATCAGAATCTCTTCTTCAAATAAATAACTCCCTTGCAGTTATCATGCCCTGACTGGGGTCTGGCTGAAGTCTTGCAAAGCAGCATGTTTGCATGAGATATTCTACACTTGTTCATCCGAAATAGGGAGCTGACACTTGCCTACCGTGCCGAATTCACCAAAGGAGACTCTCCTGCCCCTTGCTTAAGTCATTACCTAAACGTAAAAGGTAAAGGCAAAGGCATCCCCTGTGCAAGCACCGGTTCATGTCTGACCCTTGGGGTGACATCCTGTAACGTTTTCATGGCAGACTCAATACAGGGTGATTTGCCAGTGCCTTCCCCAGTCATTACCGTTTACCCCCCAGCAAGCTGGGTACTCATTTGACCGACCTCGGAAGGATGGAAGGCTGAGTCAACCTTGAGCCGGCTGCTGGGATTGAACTCCCAGCCTCATGGGCAGAGCTTTCAGACTGCATGTCTGCTGCCTTACCACTCTGCGCCACAAGAGGCTCCTATTACCTAACCCCTCTCAAACCGATCTTCTTCATGTGAAGGTCTAACAACACGAGAGCCAAAATCCTCCCAAGTTGTATTTCAATGGGTTTATGATGGAATCAGGACAAATACAGAGCCCTGTGGGTGACCTTACTTTCTGAGTATCCTGGGCAGTTCCACTTCCGTCGTCATGAACATGAACCTTTTTTTCAAGACTGCTTTAATTTCTTTGTTTCTCAGGCTGTAGATAATTGGATTGAGGAAAGGGGTCATGATGCTGTAGACGACGGCCAAGGCTCTGTCGTAATCCAGGGAATAACTTTTTGTCAGCCGGACGTACATGAACAGAATGCTCCCAAAGAAGATCACCACCACCGTGAGGTGTGCAGCGCAAGTGGAGAAGGCCTTTCTCCTCCCGGCGGCTGTGCGGATCCGAAGAATGGCGGCGATAATCCGCAAGTAAGACAACAAGATGAGGAAGAAGGTGGCCAGGATTTTGCACGCGTTGATGACAAAATCGACGAGCACGTTGACCGAGGTGTCGGTGCAGGCCAAGCTCAGGAGCGGCGGGAAGTCGCAGAAGATGTGTTCGATTTTGTTGGGCCCACAGAAGGGCAGCTTGGAGACCAGGATGATTTCAGCCATGGGGCCTAGCAAGCCACAGACCCAACAGGCGACGACTAGTTTGACGCACAACTGAGTGGTCATGACAGACGGATAACGCAGCGGGTGGCAGATGGCCAGGTACCTGTCGTACGCCATGACCGTGAGCAGGTAGCACTCGGTGGCTCCCAGAGAGTGGAAGAAATAGATTTGCACGAGGCATCCAGGGAAAGAGATGCTCTTCCTCTGGCTCAATAAGTTGGAGAGCATCTTGGGAATGGTGCTTGCCGTGTACCACACCTCCAAGAAGGACAAGGCGCTGACAAAAAAGTACATGGGCGTGTGGAGTTGTGAGCTGGTGCGGATGATGATGAAAATCAACAGGTTGCCAACTATGGTGAAGAGGTAGATGAAGAGGAGCAAGAAGAAGAGGGGCTTGTTGATGTGTTGCAACTTTGGGAAGCCCATGATGAGGAACTCGGTGACCTTGGTCTCATTGAAGGGCTCCATATCACGTAGCAGATGCCTGTAATTCATGAATCTGGAAGCTCATGCGGGTTGTGGACCTCCACTGGTGTTTATTTATTTTATTATATTTATATACTGCCCTCCTCTGAGGCTCAGGGTGGTTTACACGGAATGTAAAGAATTATACACTGAACTCAGTTTTGCCAATAAACTAGAATATAACAATGGTGACAATTGCAATAGTAATAGAAGATAACAGTTTAACAGAATAGAAATCAAACAGGTCTATGGTATAGGTATGGATTCCAGGGAGGGAGGTTCAGGGGCCTAGTAGGTGTTGTAGATTCTGGGCGACCTCAACCAAATGCCTTGATGGACTATGAATCCCCACAGATCTAGATTTTGGAAGGACTTGCTGCCAGAACACATATTTGAGGAGCTCTATGTCTCCTACCTCTCTTTGCCCCAACAGGGGTGAGATCGCTCAGCAGTGGAGAGGGCTTCTCCATGGCTTGTTCTTGGCACACCTCCTGGATCTTGGTCTCTGTTTCCTGCCTTCTTGGTCTTTTGGCCCACAAACCTAGCCTTGACACCAGAGAGGTCATCACTTTGGCTCCCTTTCTTCCTGTCACATGATGTCATGGGCTTGCAGTTCAATGAGTCTCATGCTGGCTGGGGGATCTGGAGAAATGAAAGATCCCCTATCCCAGTAGGAATAAACCAAGAGGCTAATGTTATTCATTCAAATGGCAACAAGCATGGACAAAATGGTTTGCACACTGAGCAATTACACCGTCATGATCACAACAACAACAATAACGATACTAACAATAGCATTCTGTTTGCAAGACCTGAGCATGGCCGTTGCCAGTAGGAGACTTCAGAGGACGTTAAGCCGTTGGGTTGCCATAAGTTGGAAACGACTTTATGGCACCATAATGCAGCATAACTATGTGCTTTCAAGCTGCAACTGACTTATGGCTCTGCAACTGACTCTTCCCCATCCCTAAGGATCCTAGTAAACCTACAAACTCTCCAACCAGACCCATGATTAAGCTAACCCTAACCCTAATTTGAGAATTTACCGTAATATAAATCCCTATATTTTTACAAGTACAATAATGGCAGAAAATATTTATATATATATAATGCCATTTCCAAAACATGCCACACAGTCTTCACCACCCCTAACAATCCCAGTAACCCTACAAAATCCCCAACCGGACTCAGGCCTAAGCTAATCCTAACCAATTTGGTGTAGTGGTTAGGAGTTAGGAGTGCGGACTTCTAATCTGGCATGCCAGGTTTGATTCTGCACTCCCCCACATGCAGCCAGCTGGGCGACCTTGGGCTCGCCATGGCACTGATAAAACTGTTCTGACCGAGTAGTGATATCAGCGCTCTCTCAGCCTCACCGACCTCACAGGGTGTCTGTTGTGGGGAGAGGAATGGGAAGGCGACTGTAAGCCGTTTTGAGCCTCCTTGAGGTAGGGAAAAGCGGCATACAAGAACCAATTCTTCTTCTTCTTCTTCTTCTTCTTCTTCTTCTTCTTCTTCTTCTTCTTCTTCTTCTTCTTCTTCTTCTTCTTCTTCTTCTTCTTCTTCTATCCGAACCATGACACAAATCTTCCCCAATTCTAATGATCACAGTAAACCTCCAAACTCCCCAACTGGACCCATGATTAAGCTAACCCTAACCCTAACCTGAGAATTTACCCCAATATGAATCCCTAAACATTTACATGTACAATAATGTCAAAAATATTTTTAAACCAAGGTCTTTCCAAACAATGCCACAAAGTCTTCCCCACCCTGCAACGATTCCAGTAAACCCACAAACTCCCCAACTGGACCCATGATTAAGCTAACCCTAACCCTAGGCTGAGAATTTACACCAATATAAATCCCTATTTATTTACATGTACAATAATGTCAACAAATATTTTTAAACCAAGGTCTTTCCAAACAATGCCACAAAGTCTTCCCCACCCCCCAACAATTCCAGTAAACCTACAAACTCCCCAACTGGACCCATGATTAACCCTAACCCTAGCCCTAGCCCTAACCTTAACCCTAACCCTAACCCTAACCCTAACCCTAACCCTAACCCTAACCCTAACCCTAACCCTAACCCTAACCCTAACCCTAACCCTAACCCTAACCCTAACCCTAACCTGAGAAATTACCCTAGAGTTTTTGCCGATCAGAACAGACTACATTAAGCTAGATAAATGAATGAGCTGATCAGAAACCTTTCCAGAAGAGGTGTTGTGGCTACCCGACCATGCCCTTTGTTGGTTGGAGACCCTGAACATCCACAGGGCAGGCCAGTGGGAGAAGCTTTGCATGCTTGTAATGATACCTGTTTTTTCACACAAAGCATCACTACTCCTTGCACCTCTACTCAAAAAGGATCGGGTTGCTGGTAATGAGACAGACTTCCACTTGAGATCCCGCTGAGCAGCTGCCAGTCAGAGTGCAGACCTTGATGGGCCAAAAGTGTGATTCAGGTTAAGGCAGTTTCCTAGGAGAGGGGCTGTGGCTGAGTGGCAGAATATTCGCTTTGCATGCACAAGGTCCCGGGTTCGATCCCTGGCATCTCCAGTTAAAAGGAGCCTGATGTGAAAGAGACCCTGGGGAGTAGCTGGCAGTCAGAGTGGACAACACTGACTATAATGGGCCAAGGGTCTCATTCAGTCTATGCCACCGAAACAAAAAAGAGCAACCACCGTTTCTAATACCTGAATCGCTAAGAGTGAAATAGTTGATCCAGCAGCCTATCTGGACAAGGACAAGGGGGAAATGTCAGAAGACGATTTCAGAGCTCCTGGCAGGGTGCTAGAGAACTAATTTGACTCACAAGACACGGACTTTTAAAACACACGGTGGGATGGCTTCCGTTTAAAAAGCAAGAACTTAACAGGGCAATTTCTAGTTACCTCTCTAAAAGTGGTCATGCTGTGAAATCCACCCCCTAAATCCACCTCCCTGGCCCATTTTCTGATGGTTGGTGTGAGCGACTCCATGCCCCTGAACATCGGGGAACACCGCATCAATCGAAGGATGTGTCGGTGTTCTCTCCTCACATGGGATGCCTCTCTTTGGCTTAACCTGGGAGTTGCTCTCTGACCTCTTGTCTCTCACTTTGTCCTCTCCCTTACTTCACGTGGCTTTCCATGGAGATCTGCATCTCTGCAGGGCTCTCCTGTACAGACAATGCCCTCATGCTCCTGCACATAGGATGCCAGACAAGCTGGTCATTTGGGACAAGAAAAGGAGGACTCCTTAGATTAGACTTCCTTTTCCTTCCTTGGACTGCAGCCTAAATGTGAACTGAATCTACTTGAAGAAATGTAAGTTTTTCTTTTTTGCAATATACTTCTTGGGTGATTCCTCAGCATCACTCTTCCATGAGTGGACAAACTCTATTATATTAACCAGATATCCCAATACTGACCTGATTTCAGGGAAGATTCCTTCCTTCCTTCCTTCCTTCCTTCCTTCCTTCCTTCCTTCCTTCCTTCCTTCCTTCCTTCCTTCCTTCCTTCCTTCCTTCCTTCCTTCCTTCCTTCCTTCCTTCCTCCTTCCTTCCTTCCTCTATTCTGGACATTGCATCTTCCTTCCTTCCTTCCTTCCTTCCTTCCTTCCTTCCTTCCTTCCTTCCTTCCTTCCTTCCTTCCTTCCATTCATTCATTCATTCATTCATTCATTCATTCATTCATTCATTCATTCATTCATTCATTCATTCATTCTGTTTAAGTTTTTTAATTTAAAAAAAATGAAAGTTCTGCCTGTCAATCAAAGGATCACTTTGGCTTTTATCATACTCAATCCTGGAAAAGCAAGCAAAGCCCTAATCTCTCCATGACCATATATGGCAGATTGTTTAAACAAAGTTATTGCAATATTCCAACTTATTTAAAGATGCTCGCAAAAGCCTTGGGAATTAAAAATAAGTGCTGTTGTCAGCTAAGATGCTTCAGATGCTAATGATTTTGCAGAGCACATCACAAGAACATGATAACAGCCTTGCTGGATCAGACCAGGGAGGGTCCCTCCAGTCCAGCCTCCTGCCTCACACAGGGGCCAGCCAGTCCCTCTGCAGGGCCAGCAACAGGGCAGGGAGGCCGAGGCCTTCCCCTCATAAGGACACAGGAGAGCCCTGCTGGGTCACACCAGGGAGGGTCCCTCCAGTCCAGCCTCCTGCCTCACCCAGGGGCCAGCCAGTCCCTCTGCAGGGCCAGCAACAGGGCAGGGAGGCCGAGGCCTTCCCCTCATAAGGACATCCAGAGAGCCCTGCTGGGTCAGACCAGGGAGGGTCCCTCCAGTCCAGCCTCCTGCCTCATGCAGCAGCCAGCCCTTTAGGGGCCCAATAACAGGAGGAACTGTGGTTAATGGCCCAGAAGCAGGAGGGGTGGGCCATTCTAAATGACCAAAGGAGAAACAAGGTGGGAAGAAATCTGGGGGAACTGATACCTGTCCGCCAAATGCAGGCAAGGAGTTCACCCCACAAAGAGACCGCTTCTCTTCCCACCCGTGATTCTGTGACAAAAAGGCAGGAGAGGATTGACAGTGTCAACTGGGTCTCACCTCCCCAACAAAACTGGGCATCTCATGTCCTGTCTGGGAGTTTGCTGAGGGACTCAAGGAAGGAGAAAGGAGATGAGGAAAAAAGAAAATGTTAATTTCTGGCACTTTTTAGCTTATGTCCTGACATCTTTTTGGAACTTTAGAAAAAAGATGATGGGAATGGGGTGGGAGTTTTTTTTAAACCATAAGATCACAAGCAGAGACCTGCTGGATCGGACCAGTGGTCCATCTAGCCTAACATCCCATCTTACAAAGTAGATGACCAGATCTTTTGGATGTCCAAAACTGGGCATAGAGACCAAGGCCTTTCCCTGATGTTGCCTCCTTGGCCTGGGATTCAGAGGTTTAGTGCTTCTGAATGTGGAAGTTCCCTTCATCCAACATGGCTAGTAGCTGAAGGATTTTCATCTCTCAGACATTTCTGTCTGGGAATTAAGACTGCAGGGAGAAGTCCTGCTTATGGCCCCATCAACCAAAGAAGCTCATCTGGTGGGCATACCATTTAATGGAAGCTGCCCAGAGCCGTAGGGAAGGGTGGTATAGAAATCTAAATAAATAAACAAACAAATAAATAGTTAGACTGAACCTCTGTGGATCTATCTAATCCCCCTTTAAAGATATTTACTCCTGTGGCCATCACTACATCCTCTGGCACTAAATTCCACTTTTAAATTATTCTCTAGGTAAAGAAGTATTTCCTTTTGTAGGTCCCGGATCTACTGCCCATCAGCTGCATTGGATGCCCTTGAGTTCTAGTATTTGGGGAGACGGAGAAAGATATCTCTGTTGTCTCCCCCAAGTATAAGTTCATCAACCTCTATCGTTCCAGTTTTACTATAAGTGCTGGCAAAGCGAGCAAAATATAAACCTCTATCATTCCTCCCCTATGAATGGTGGGCGAAAGCCAATCTGGTGTTGTGGTTAAGAACGGCAGCTTCTCATCTGGAGAGCCAGGCTGGATTCCCTGCTCCTCCCCATGCAACCAGCTGGGTGACCCTGGGCTAGTCACAGTCCTGTTAGAGCAGTTTCTTTCAGAGCTCTCTCAGCCTAGCCTACCCTCCAGGGTGTCTGTTGCGGGGAGAGGGTAGGGAAGGCAGTCGTAAGCCACTTTGAGACTTTTTCGGGTAGAGAAAAGCAGCATAGAAGAACCAACTCTTCTTCTTCTCCTGAAAGAGAATGCAGAATTTCCCTCACGGCCTCATCAGTAATGCTAGAACTCAGGAAGCACCTGGTGAAATTGTGGGGCAACAAATTTAGGATAATTTAAAGGAAGTTCTTCTTAATTAGCTTTCAAAGATGGTCGGAGACGATAATAACTTCCCCCCCATCATGGAATTGTCAAAGAGTGAAGTTTGAGCCTAGTAACCCCTTAAAGATGGGCTAGTCAACCTCAGGTGTGGAGAGTCAGCATTCCCTTCACTGGATGCCTGATGAATGTAGCTGTGACTCTCAGAAGCTTCTACCACAAAATTCTTGTTGATCTCTAAAGTTCTACCAGATTCGTCTCCTGCTCTCCTGTTGCGAACAAGCATGGCTACCCACCCAAACAGTATCTCAAAGACGTTATAAATGAGAAACCGAGAAAAAAGGCAAAACAGTTTTGCTTTGCTCTACTCCTTGGTCCCTGATCTCAACAAGACTCATTTGTCCTCCCATCCCCGAAGAACGTCCCTCACCTTTTGCTGTCTCAGCGAAATGATGGATTGCAGAAGCCGTCAAACCGGATCTCCATCCTGTCGCTTAAGATATGGACTGGTTGGATATTGAATTGCCAGCATTACCTCTCAATTACTTATGTATTTCCTCCAGGTCTTCGGGGGCCGATTAGGAACCTAATGGGCTGGATTGATTGGGAGGATTTCTGGGGACCGGTGATGCCTCTTGGCGTCAAATTACAAAAGATGATTTTTTTTTTAAAGCATTCCCGATTTTGACAGCGAGAAGCTGCTTAAGGAAACCGATTGATGAGCCAGGGGGGATTTTGGTAAAGTTCTCCCCTCCGAGGTTCGGCTGTTTTTCTTGTTCTGTAATGAAAGGGGAGGGCCTTGGAGGACGATGCGTCACTCCTCTGCCTGTCCTCATTTCACATGCACTGGGAGTTTCTCTTTGAGCTCAGAACCTGAGATTTGGAATGCATGGAATCCAAAGTATGGGTCATTTTTCTTTCTTGCTCAAGGGGTACACTTGGGACAAATAAACTAACTTGTAGAGCAATCAGATGAGCCTCTTGTGGCGCAGAGTGGTAAGGCAGAAGACATGCAGTCTGAAAGCTGTGCTCATGAGGCTGGGAGTTCAATCCCAGCAGCCGGCTCAAGGTTGACTCAGCCTTCCATCCTTCCGAGGTCGGTAAAATGAGTACCCAGCTTGCTGGGGGGTAAACGGTAATGACTGGGGAAGGCACTGGCAAACCACCCCATATTGAGTCTGCCATGAAAACGCTGGAGGGTGTCACCCCAAGGGTCAGACATGACCCGGTGCTTGCACAGGGGATACCTTTACCTTTTACCTTTAGAGCAATCAGGGAATATTGTGCCTGTTATGTATCAGATTTTGGGGTTCTGGCTAATGGAGAAGTACCCTAGATCAAGGGTGGTCCTCTAGATGCCCATGGACCACAATTCCCATGAGCCCCTGCCAGCGTTTGCTGTCAGGGGCTCATAGGAATTGTAGTCCATGAACATCTGGAGGACCACAGGTTGACTACCCCTGCCCTAGATGATATTTGAATATAGCAATATGCTTTCAAATGTTCTGCTTTCAAAACACCTTGCTTTGAACTTAATGCCTAGTGCTACCTTAAATAACCTCTTAAAAAAACAAAAAACAGGAACAGAAGTTAAAAGTACCAGACACTGAACATGAGTCAGCAGTGTGACTCAGCGGCTAAAAAGGCAGATGGGATTTGGGGGTGTTTCAAAAGAAATATAGCGTCCAGATCATGTAAGGTGATGTTACCGCTTTACTCCGCTCTGGTTAGGCCTCACTTGGAGTCCTGTGTTCAGGGCAGAGCTGTTTCTTGTTGCATCAGGGGGGTGGACCAGAACCAATGGGTTGAAATTAATTCAACAGAATGTTTGGCTAAACATCCGGAAGAGGTTCCTGACAGTTAGCGTGGTTCCTCAATGGAACAGGCTTCCTCGGGAGGTGGTGGATCCTCCTTCTTTGGAAGTTCTTAAGTCATCTGACAGAAATGCTGATTTTATGAACTTAGGCAGATGCTCGGTGGCCAGAAGGCATTGTGTCCATGCTTGGCTCTTGTGGCCCTTTCTTGCGTGCCCAGGGAAACGCTGATTGCCACTTTGGAGTCAGAAGGTGAATTTCCTCCAGACCAGATTGACCAGGGATTCCGGGTTGTTGTTTTTTGAGTGGGGGGGGGGCATCATCTGGACATGGAATTGGGGTCACTGCAGATAGACGGATAGTTGGGAATTTCCCGCATTCTTCAGGGCTAGATGACCATGGAGGTACCTTATACCTCTATGAATCTACGATTCTATGGATGGGAGGTACACCTCTGGGTAGCAGTGTGTGTGAGCCAGTTTGGTGTAGTGGTTAGGAGTGCGGACTTCTAATCTGGTATGCTGGGTTTGATTCTGCAGTCCCCCACATGCAGCCAGCTGGGCGACCTTGGGCTCGCCATAGCACTGATAAAACTGTTCTAACCGAGCAGCGATATCAGGGCTCTCTCAGCCTCACCCACCCCACAGGGTGTCTGTTGTGAGGAGAGGAACGGGAAGGCAACTGTAAGCCGCTTTGAGCCTCCTTCGGTAGAGAAAAGTGGCATATAAGAACCAACTCTTCTTCTTCTTCTTCTTCTTCATGTGATCTTGGGGGTACTTGTGGACTATAACCTAAATATGAGCAGAGAGTGGTGATATGGTGGTAAAGAAGGTCAACGCAGTCTTGGGCTGCATCAACAGAGGCGTCATATCAAAATCACAAGATATTATACTCCCGCTGTATACCACATTGGTCCGACCCCACCTGGAGTCTTGGGTGCCGTTTTGGAGGCCTCACTTCAAAAAGGCCATGGGCAAAGTGGAGAGGGTTCAGAAGAGCGTCCCGAGGATGATCAGGGGAGCAAGCCCTGTGAGGAAAGGCTGAGGGACTTGGGAATGTTCAGCCTGGAGAAGAGCAGGTTGAGAGGGGACAGGATGACTCTCTTGAAGTCTCTGAAAGGTTGGCCATTGGAGGAGGATAGGGAACAGTTCCTGTTGCAGCAGAGGAGAGGACCTGCAGCAATGGGTTTAAACTACCTGTAAAATGATATCGGCTAGATACCACAGGCAGAGTAGTTCAGCAGTGGAATGGGCTGCCTAAGGAAGTGGTGAGCTCCCCCTCACTGGTAGTCTTCAAGCAGCAGCTGGACAGATCCTTATCCTGGATGCTTGAGGCTGATCCTGCATTGAGCAGGGGGTGGGACTAGATGGCCTGTTTGGTCCTTTCCACCTCTATGATTCTAGGATCCGCACAAGCACATGGTGTTCTGGACCTCTTGGTTTCTGAGCCTTTGTGTCCAGAGTGGTGTGGTGTTTATCCATAAAGTACTGGGACCATTGTTTTAAAAGGGCTGACTTTTATTAACTACAGAGACCAGAGTGAAAGCAAGGCAGAGAAGAAAGGTAAAAGGCAGTTGGCAATCGGAACATTTACCAAAATTAAACGCTTGAAATCCCTACTTTAGTAAGTTGCAATTCAACTTCCTGGATAGCCCAGGCTAGCATATTCCCATCAGGAGTTGAGTTTTGCCTCTAATTTACTCAGGATGGAAACTCTTGGATCTGTTCATTTACCAAAATTCTTTGATGTCATCTGTAATTTTTTGCTCTTTGTTGACAAAAACATGAACATTTCTTGTGGTTGTCATCTGAAAGGACCTTGGCAAGTCAGGACAGTTTGCTCTAGGATCAGCATCTTTGCAAAGGATACCTGGAGAACTCAATTTACAGGGTCACTTATGTTGGCTGTTCTTTCCTCTGATATCATACAATAGTATAAGAAGGATGGTCTAATAATTAAACCAAACAGAGAGAAACAGACCTATCCAATGGAAATACAATAAATATATTCATAAAGGAAAGAAAAGTGTCCTTTTTTTGTAGTTTTCCTTATCTCTTTATTCAGTATTTTTATCAACGTGTCAATACAGACCGGTATCCCCATACCTATGTGAGCCTGTGGCCAGTATTATATTATTATTATATATAAGGTTTAAATTCTCAATACTTATAAAACTGATAAAAATACTGAAGACTCAGAGGACTTGTCACTGATGAAAGAACCTCGCTGAAAACGGATATTACCTGGATTCTGTTTTGACAGAAGTCCTACAGAATAAAGAGATAAGGAAAACTACAAAAAAGGACACTTTTCTTTCTTTTATGAATATATTTATTGTATTACCATTGGATAGGTCTGTTTCTCTCTGTTTAGTTCTTTCCTCTGAGTCTGACCAAGCTGCTTCTTCCTCTTGGCCTTTGGGCATTAATCCTCTATAAACGAAACTGAGGTTGGGTAGAGCTTTTAGCTGTACCATTTTCTGTTTCCTGGTGTGACTTGAGGCTCTAGACAACTATAGGGGATCTGTAAAACATGATGAGGGAAAATGGATTTCCTAGCCCCACTTTGTTGCAACTCTTTGGATCTGAACTCCATCCATCCATCCATCCATCCATCCATCCATGTAGATGAAGTGTGCTCTGGATCATGAAAGTGTCAGCTGCCTTAAATTCATTAGCTCATTTCTATTTATAAATTTTAGAAGCAAAGCAAACAAGACATTGATGTTCTCCACACTCTGATTGTCCTTACTTGTAAATTCCTGCTGCTTTGGGATTTCCCATCCTGTTCTACACGTGTTTTGCTCCCTCTAGTGGTCAATTCGATATTACATCAGTTTATATCCAGCATATCTCCCTACAGAGTTGAACGGCAGTTTTTTTATGCCGCAAATAAACTGATGTGTTATCTAATTCAGTGGTCCCCAACCTTTCTGAGGCTGGGGACCGGCAGGGCATCGGGCTGCGCCCCCACGGACCGCACCCGCTCATCAGGCCGCGCCCCCGCGGGCCACGCCCACGGGCCGTGCCCGCACAGCGGGACGCACCCACGGGCCGCAGCTGCACGGGCCACGCCCGCGCATCGGGCCACGCCCACACAGCCGCGCGGCCCGGCCCTGATTCCCTCTCCCCGCCCTCTCGCAGTAAGAAGCTTCCCGGGCCGCAAGCTTGCGGCCTGGGAAGTTTTTTACTGCGGGGGGGGGCGGGGAGAGGGAGCCGCAGCCCGGCGCCATGGCCTTCGCGGCCCAGCACCGGGCCGCGGCCCGCAGGTTGGGGACCACTGATCTAATTGACCAGCAGAGGGTGCAAAGCATATATGGAACAGTACCCCCCCCCCCGAAACAGGAACTTACAAGTGTAGAAAATAAGAATGCAGAAAGACCCCAAGATAGGAACAGAGTTCTGTTTCAAATGCCAGACTTTTGGGCTCCTCCCAGTCAAATTCAGTGCACAGGACTTCTGTCACAGCTCTTCAGGTGTATTCTTCTCCTTATTGCTTTTAGGATCTCTTTGTTCCGCAAGCTGTAGATGATTGGGTTGACCAGGGGAGTCAGGACAGCATAGATCACAGCAAAGGCTCTGTCGTAGTGCAAGGAATAACTGGTCTTCAGCCTTACGTACATAAAGATGATACTTCCAAAAAAGAGGAAGACCACAATCAGATGGGAGGCACAGGTAGAAAAGGCCTTCTTGCGGCCTTCAGCTGTGCGGATCCTCAGGATAGACTGGATGATCTTCACGTAGGAGATCATGATGAACAGAAAGGTCACCAGGATTATGAAGGCGTTGACCACGAAGTCCACCAAGACATTAATGGATGTGTCTTTGCAGGCCAAGCTGAGCAGGGGTGGGAAGTCGCAGAAGATGTGTTCTATCCTGTTGGGACCACAAAAGGGCAACTTGGATACTAAGATAACTTCAGAGACAGGACAGATGAAGCCACAAATCCAACACCCAGTGGCCAGTCGAACACACACCTTCATGTTCATGAGGGTTGGGTACCTCAGTGGGTCACATATAGCCAAGTACCTGTCGTAGGCCATGGCTGTGAGCAGGTAGCACTCAGTGGCTCCCAGCGAATGGAAGAAGTAAGTTTGCAGGAGGCAGCCAGCAAACGAGATCCTCTTCCTCTCACTGAGCAGGTTGGTGAGCATCTTGGGGATGGTGGTGGCCGTGTACCAGACCTCCAAGAAGGACAAGACACTGACGAAAAAGTACATCGGTGTGTGGAGCCTGAAATCGGTACGGATGATGGTGAAAATGAGCAGGTTGCCGACAATTGTGAACAGGTAGATGAGGAGGAGCAAAAAGAAGAGGAACGGGTTGATTTTCTGGGTGTTGGGGAAGCCCACGATGATGAACTCGGTGACCTTGGTCTGGTTGGAGCCCTGCATGGTGGGTGTGGCTCCGTTTCAGCATCCGAACAGCATCCTCAGCTCATCAACGTTGCAGCTGTTAGACAGGTGAGTTGCTGAGAAGAGGACAAATGAAACCAAGTTAGGACTATGCGCCATGGAGACTAGAAGGCAGGGGAGAGCGCCAGAGATTGCAAGGAGAATTGGAAGCTGGATCTGGAGTCATGTCATAGGACACAATCCTCTGCATTCAAGCTGATGTTAATTATCATCAGAGGGCCTGGAGCTCAACCATACAGCTTCTGCTTTGGATGGTGGCCTACATTTCCTCTCCCTGCAACAGACACCCTGTGAGCTGGGGGAGGGCTGAGAGAGCTCCGAGAGAACCGTGAAAAGCCCAAGGTCACCCAGCTGGCTGCATATGGAGGAGCTGGGAATCAAACCTGGTCCTCCAGATTGGAGGCCACCACTCTTAACCACGATACCGGCCTTTTGCAACCTGTTTACCCTTGAGAAACCCCTGAGACATTCTTCAGGCTTTGAGAATCCCTAGAAGTGGCATGATCGTGTAGAACAGGGGTAGTCAACCTGTGGTCCTCCAGCTGTTCATGGACTATAATTCCCATGAGCCCCTGCCAGCATTTGCTGGCAGGGCCCCATGGGAATTGTAGTCCACGAACAGCTGGAGGACCACAGGTTTGACTACCCCTGGTGTAGAATATGGTTGGGAAGACTCAGACTCAGAAAACCTTTATCGGCATACACAATCACAATCCAAGGAAACAAAATGCATTAGACCATACTACGATCCCGCACTAGCAAACCTAATTTATTCGGAACATGCTTCCAAGGGCATCAGCTACACTGGAAAGTTTAATGGGGTCCTTTTCTGAAAGCATTAATTGGATGATGAGGGATTTGGAATTGAATTTGGAATTTCATAGAATCACAGAATCATAGAGTTGGAAGGGGCCATACAGGCCATCTAGTCCAACCCCCTGCTCAACGCAGGATCAGCCCTAAGCATCCTAAAGCATCCAAGAAAAGTGTGTATCCAACCTTTGCTTGAAGATTGCCAGTGAGGGGGAGCTCACCACCTCCTTAGGCAGCCTATTCAAATTTAAATCCATCAAATATGGTTGGGAAGCATAGATGTGGACATGCCCACATAGAGAGCCAGATCTCTTCCCACCCCCTCCAAGCCCATCACTTTGGGAGGAGGGTCGGTGGGCCAGTATGGTCAATATGGTCATATCTCCTGATAAATTTTAAAAAATATATTAAAAATTAATTAACTCCCACCCGATCAGAGAAATCCTTTCAGGATTGTCATGAAACCCTAGTTGAGAAAGACTGCTCCACATCAAGCTGTCTCTCTTGTAGAATGTACAATTATAGAATCACTAGTAATCAAGCCCGCTGTAATCTAAATACAGCGGGCGCTAGACCAGGAAGCCTTCGGCAGTCACGCTGAGCGCGGCTGCTGGGAGCTCCCTTGCCGGCGGCCTGACAGTGTCGGAGGCGCTTTGCGCCTCCCGACGCGTCAGGCCGCCATCAAGGGAGCAACTGCAAGCCGCACTCTGCGCGGCTTGCACTTGCTTCCTTGTGAGCAGGGTGGGAATCGGCCGGGCCAATGGTCTGTCCGGAGGAAGGGCCCTTCCTCATCAGGCCCCTTCCTCATCACGGACAAAGCCCTCCCACCAAGCCCTTAACGAATTATTTATTCCGCGGCGCCAGCGCCGCGGGCGTGTTAAGGATAGAGTTGGAAGGGAACTCTGGGGTCATCTAGTCCAACCTCTTGCAGAATGCAGGGCATTAACAACTAGCTGTCCACCCACAGTGACCCAAATTCCATGTGCAGATAATGCCCTCCAAAAAAACAGATTCCCTTCTCCAGTCTGGCCTGGAGGAAATTCATCTCCCGACCCCAAAGTGGTGATCAACATTTCCCTGGGCATGCAAGAAAAGGCCACAAGAGTCAAGTGTGGACACAGTCCCTTCTGCCCACCCACAATCTGCCTAAATTCAGAGAATCAGCATTTCTGTCACAAGACTATCTAACTTCTGCTTAAAAACTTCCAAAGAAGGTGAACCCATCACCTCCTGAGGAAGCCCGTTCCACTGAGGAACCACTTGAACTGTCAGGAACTTCTTCCGGATGTTTAGCCGAAAATTCTTTTGAATTTATTTCAATCTACTGGTTCTGGTCCGTCCCTCTGGGACAACAGAAAACAACTCTGCTCCATCTTCTCTATGACAGCCCTTCAGGTATTTGAAGATGGTTATCATATCACCTCTTAGTCGTCTTCACTTCAGGCTAAACAGACCAAGCTCCCTCAACCTTTCCTCATACATCTTGGTCTGAGTCTTGTATGAGTATTGGCAAGAAAACAACATACAAATAATCTGGTAGGCAATTCTTCTACAGTCTAATATAACTACTTTATTATAGGAAAACCATGACTGGATAGAGCAATCAAATCCTTATTCTGGGCTATCTATCTAGGATGCAGGGAGTTGAGGACATGGATGCTAAAGCTGGAGAGCCTTCCTGGGAGTGACAAAGAGCTGTAAAAGAAGATGGAAAAAGACCAGAAGAAGACCAACTTCAAAGGGGACAGTCACAAAAGATCAGAGAGTGAACAGGAAGTTTAGGGACCTGACCTGTCTAACCTAAAATAACCATAGCCCCTTCTGAAGGTGAGAAGAAGAAGAGTTGGTTTTTATCCCTGCCTTTTCTCTACCCGGAGTAGTCTCAAAGTGGCTTACAATCTCCTTCCCTTTCCTCTCCCCACAACAGGCACCCTGTGAGGGAGGTGAGGCTGAGAGAGCCCTGGTATTACTGAAGAAGAAGAAGAGTTGGTTCTTATATGCCGGTTTTCTCTACCCGAAGGAGTCTCAAAGCAGCTTACAATCACCTTCCCTTCCTCTCCTCTCTGACAGTGAGCTCTCTCAGAGCTGCTCAGTGAGAACAGCTCTATACGAGGACTGTGACTAGTCCAAGGTAACCCAGCTGGCTGCATGGGGAGGCGCGGGAAATCAAACCTGCCTCACCAAATTAGAAGCTGCCGCTTTCAACCAGGACACCACACTGGAACTCAGGGGCACTGTAGCCTGCTTCTTCCTTCCTCTGGCAGAATACCAGAGCTAAATACAGGGCTGTCCAAGTGGCAAGGAAATTCAATGCCCTGACCCCACCCCATCAAATAGGGACCAGCTGTAGCTCTAAGATGGGGTTTAGCTCCACAAGTCTCACCTTCAGCCCCGAATATATCTTCTTAAAGTGGTCTTTGATATAGCAATGCTGGGAAAGGCCTTCTGCTTGGGTTTCCAGTCAAAGCAGACTCCTTCTTGGCAAAGCAGTGGCGGCACTCTAATCAAACGGGCTCAATTCCCCACTCCCCCACATGCAGTTGGCTGATCTTGGGTGAGTCCCAGTTCTCTCACAGCTCTCTCAGCCTCACCCACCTCACAGGGGGAGGAAGGGGAGGCAATTGTCAGCCCTTTTGAGGCTCCTCAGTGTAGTGGAAAGCTCTTCTTCTTCTTCTTCTTCTTCTTCTTCTTCTTCTTCTTCTTCTTCTTCTCCTTCTCCTTCTCCTTCTCCTTCTCCTTCTCCTTCTCCTCCTTCTCCTCCTTCTCCTCCTTCTCCTTCTCCTTCTCCTTCTCCTTCTCCTTCTCCTCCTTCTCCTTCTCCTCCTTCTCCTTCTCCTTCTCCTTCTCCTTCTCCGTCTCCTCCTCCTCCTCCTCCTCCTCCTCCTCCTTCTCCTTCTCCTTCTCCTTCTCCTTCTCCTCCTCCTCCTCCTTCTCCTTCTCCTTCTTCTTCTTCTTCTTCTTCTTCTTCTTCTTCTTCTTCTCCTTCTCCTTCTCCTTCTCCTTCTTCTTCTGTGCTAGACGGATCATGACACACAAAAGAAAGTACACAGCAAACCGCATTCCAAAGTCCAGGCCCTGAGGAACCCATGCAGCTGGCAAGAACAGATGTCTTCACAGCGGAGAAGTGAACATGAAGTCGTTTTAATTGTCAGCTTGAAGTCGTTTTAATTGTCAGCCCGCTCAGAAACGGAAGGCAAAGATTCTGTGAATCCTTCCCCAGTGACAATCAACCACCAGGCATAAGAGAGTTCAGCCAAACAACAGGCCCAATGCTTGGTTTCCCCTGGTTTGATCGTGAAAGGCTTGGGATAGGGATCATCATGTTTCAGTGGGTGGACCCTGGCCAGTGCAGGAGGGAAAGGCTGTCGGTCACAGAAAAAGATACGCCAGTGTGTTGGGGTGGTTAACAGCGGCTGCTTCTAATCTGGCGAGCCGGCTTTGATTCCCTGCTCCTCTCCAGGTAGCCTCCTGGGGGACCTTAGGCTCGTCACAATCCAGTTAGAGCTGTTCTCACAGAGCAGTTCTGTCAGGGCTTCCCTCAGCCCTACCAACCTCACAGGGTGGCTGCTTGGCTCGGTATACTGAAAGCCAGCTTGGTGTAGTGGTTAAGAGCAGCGGCTTCTAATCTGGGGAGCCGGGCTTGATTCCTCACGTCTCCTCCACAGGCAGCCCGCTGGGTGATGCTGGGCTAGTCACAGTCCTCTTACAGCTGTTCTCGCAGAGCAGTTCTGTCAGAGCTCCCTCCGCCCCATCTACCTCACAGGGTGTCTGTTGTGGAGAGAGGAAGGGAAGCCACTTTGAGATGCCTTTGGGCAGTGAAAAGCCGGGTATAAAAACTAACCTCTTCTTAAATATATGGACCAAAAGGTGCTTCATCGTGTCTGTGAGTTGGACTTCATAAACAACCCAGTGCTTGTACTTGCCTTATGAAGACTCTGAGGGAGGGCAGGCCTTCTCTGAGACAGTTGCCATTTCACTGAGTCTGGAGAGGCTAATATTTCATCACATACAACACTCTGGACTCCATGGAGGAATCCAGAGTGGGATACGTGGCCCCTCCATCTTCCATTCTGTTCCTGAGACAGCCCTGAGGATTGGAGTGAGGCCAAGAGAAAGCGACTGTCCCCCACAATCACCCAGTGAGCTTCTAGGCTGAAGGCGGATTTGAAGAAGGCAAACGCAGTCATTGGCTCTATCAACAGAGGCATCACATCAAAATCACAAGGCGGCATAGTCCTGCTGTATACTGCATTGGTATATCCCCCCTGGAGACCCGTGTGCAGTTCTGGAGGCCTCACTTCAAAAGGGCTGTGGGCAAAATGGAGAGGGTGCAGAGGAGGGTGACGGGGATGATCCGGGGCCTGGACACCCAGCCCTGTGAGGGAAGGCTGAGGGACTTGGGAAAGTTCAGTCTGTTGAAGAGGAGGGTGAGAGGGGACAGGATGGGTCACTTGAAGGATCAGAAAGGTTGTCCTGCAAATGAGGCTGCACCATAGATCTATGCAAGGACATTAAAATATCAGCCATTTTATGTTCAGCCCCTTTCCTAATAATCTCTCACATCCAGTTTGCATTTTCCACTGCTGCAGTGCCTGGGTCAACGCTTTCCTTGAGCTACTACCTGCAGATATTTTCCCTTAGGTTATCCTGCCCCAGGGCTCTGAAACAAGGCACATTGACTCATAGAAATGTATTTCCTGAACGAATTGGCATGCTCCCTCATGACCTTCAAGAACCCCAGCATCTCCTGCCAGGAAACATTTGGAAGCCACCAGAAACTGCTTTGTGGTCCCAGTTTCTGAATGATCTCTGGTAGCAGATCTTCACAGAGACGTTTGGCTGACATGTCTTAGAGCAGGGGTAGTCAACTTGTGGTCCTCCAGATGTTCATGGACTACAATTCCCATGAGCCCCTGCCAGCAAACATCTGGAGGACCACAGGTTGACTACCCCTAGAGAGTTCCTGTTGGCCAGGACGTGGTGAGGTGGTTCGACCAAGAGACTTATTCAAAATAAGAGAGCTTCAGAAAAAACTTACCATTCTCCTTTAAGTTCTCTCCGTCTAGAATGGGGTTGCTGAGAGGACAACCGTGGATGAAGGAAGGTCTGTCTCCATCCCTGTTCATTCGTGGTCTTGCCATTTCCTCAGTCCTGACTATCTATGCAGCTGCCACTCTGCAGATGGAGTCCATAAGAAGGTCGGCCACTTGGGTCTTGATTTCTGCAGCCAATTTTGGCCCGTCATCGGAGAAATTTCTGCAATCCTGGAAATGCCTGTTAGAATGCCAAGTCATGCAATGAACATTATCGAAATTAATACACCGTGTGTTGAAGACGAGACTGTCAATGAAAAGATATGTACACCCCCAATCCCCAACTCCCTTACATGACGCTTCTTCCCTTTATTTGGGTAAAATAAAATAAAATATTGTTTAAATAAAGGGTGGCAGTTACTGCCTCTTGGTGTATCCACCCTTGCTGTCCTTCACCAAGGGCACTGTGGACTCTCATTGGATTGGGGGTCTCTTTTCTGTACTTTTGTCTCCGGAGAAAGGGACTTTGTTTGTTTGCTCAGCTCTCCAGGGCTCTAAAAACACAACAATTGTTCCCTGGTGATCTTTTCCCGGGTGTGCAAATCTGCAAGATTCTGGTGGATCCCCAGGCACCAAACCTTGTGGGGGGAGAGGGCAGATTTTGACATTACCCATTCTATCCCCCCCTCTCCACAATGCCAATTAGTGAAGGTTGAGCAGAACACCCTCAGACACTGAATATCTGCTGCTTTTCAATAGTTCGATTTATCTCGAGTCAATCCTGTATGTTGAATTTCTGGGATGTCGGCCACTTGAAACAAAGCACAGAATCACACAGAATCATAGAGTTGGAAGGGGCCACACAGGCCATCTAGTACCTTGTGAGTGCATGTGCCTCTTTTGCACGTGTGTAAAGGGCCTCCGTCCCTCAGGATTATTCATAGAATCACAGAATCATAGAATCATAGAGTTGGAAGGGGCCAGACAGGCCATCTAGTCCAACCCCCTGCTCAACGCAGGATCAGCCCAAAGCATCCTAAAGCACTCATAAGTAGTTTTCCAGTTGCCCTGTTCTGGATGACTCAGGCCGATGGAGTGGCCTTACAGGGAAGGATCACAACCTTCTGACTGATCATACCCTTATCGGAAATTGGCTTTAGTTTTGTGTTGGTTACCGTGATCTGATCTCTCTCTTTTGTATTCAGAAATACTGTTTGTTATATAAACGTTTATTTATCATGGAACATGGGGGAAGCGGTTTGTGAAGAAATTACGTTTGGATTCAGATTCTAGGTCGCTGTGACTTTATATCCTTGATAGAACAATGTCTGATACAAGCAGGCACCAGGATTGGAGGACTATTTTGGGAAGATGCTCTGTGTAGCATAAGTGTGAAGTTATAAACGCTGATCCAGTGACCCCATGCCAGGTTGAAGCTGCAGGGCCGGCCTGGAGACTTTGGGGTGGTCCTGGAGATGACACTGGAGGAGTGGCGTTATTCATGGAATCATAGAATCATAGAGTTGGAAGGGGCCATACAGGCCATCCAGTCCAACCCCCTGCTCTACGCAGGATCAGTCCTAAGCATCCTAAAGCATCCAAGAAAAGTGTGTATCCAGCCTTTGCTTGAAGACTGCCAGTGAGGGGGAGCTCACCACCTCCTTAGGCAGCCTATTCCACTGCTGAACTACTCTGACTGTGAAATTTTTTCCTGATATCTAGCCTATATCGTTGTACTTGAAGTTTAAACCCATTACTGCGTGTCCTCTCCTCTGCAGCCAGCAGAAACAGCATCCTGCCCTCCTCCAAGTGACAACCTTTCAAATACTTAAAGAGGGCTATCCTGTCCCCTCTGTATTGCCTTGGTCCAGGCATCTGAGCCAGCTCTAATGAGGTGGATATGTGAAACCCTAGGTAAGCCACTATTTTTTTGCACAGGGTTTTGATAAACAAGCGTCCCTTGTGACTTTTTGTTTTTGCTGCAGCTAAAATTGTAAAAAACAATCATAACAAGGTATTCCCACCCGGCGTGTATTTGGATAACTCACGCTAGGCAAGGACCACTGGCTCAGGGCTGACAAGTCTAGGCCAATCTGGGTAGATCTCAGAAATTCAGCAGGTTTGGTCCCAGTCAATACTTGGCTGGGAGACCTCCAAGGGACTCCAGGGCTTGCGATGTGGAGGCAGGCAATGGACATTGCTGGAAGTCAACTGGACTGATGGCACGTTTCACTACCAACGGTCCAAGGCAAGGGTCACCAAACATTCTGAGCCAAGGGGCACCTTTGGAATTCTGACGCAGTGCATTGAGTGCAGCCACAAAATGGCCGCCACAAAATGGCTGCCAAAGAAGAAGAATGAGCTGGTTTTTATGTCCCGCTTTTCACTGCCCAAAGGAGTCTCAAAGCGGCTTCCAATTGCCTTCCTCTCCTCTCCCCACAACAGACACCCTGTGAGGGAGGTGGGGCTGAGAGAGCCTTGATATGGTTGCTCTGTGAGAACAGCACTATCAGGACTCTGACTGGCCAATGGTCACCCTGTTGGCTGCATGTGGAGGAGCGGGGAATCAAGCCGGCTCGCCAGATTAGAAGCCACCACTCTTAACTGCTACACCATGCTGTCTTCCAGCTTCCTGGAAGAGCAGGGGTTCAAACATGGTTCTCACAAATTATAATCTGATGCTCTAGCCATTACACTATGCCTGCCGGAGTTAAATCCCCAAGTGCTGCACGAAAAAAGGGGACTATTCCAAAATTGTAACAAAGGAGAGACAGAATCTATCCAGTGGCTTAATTAAGTATAAGAAGATAAAAAGTCTCTTATGTCATTTATGTAGACTGACTCTGCCAAAACGGTCTCTAGATTAATTTGTTTTCTGTTTTCAGTCTGGCTTTCTTTAGTGGCAATGAGTCCGTCCTTGTTAATGTTTGAATATAATGAGGCAAATGCTCCAGTATAATGGAGAGTCAAGGCTGTGCCCCAGCTGGAGCATCAGATTTCCATGTAAAAGAATCATAGAGTTGGAAAAGACCTCCAGGGACAAAGCAGGAACTCACAACTACCTGTCCTCCCACATGCCGAAGTGATCCAAGTGACATCAGCTCTAGTCCTTAAAATTTCCAGGTGTCACAGGTATCAGGTACTAAGAAATATTTCTGTCTGCTTGAGGTCTAGATAGTTAGTCAGAACAGGCAAAAAGAAGGTAGATGGCCCACTTATCTAATTTGCTATAAACATGTTTAAATATTTCTTCCTTTTGGCATCGCCTTACCTTTGCATTAATTATCCAGAACTCTGGCAGATGGGAATATGCTAGCTTCTTCACCTCAGTGACCTGGTATTATATATGCTTTCCGTGCAGAAAATTCCATTTGCCATCTCCCAAAATCTCCAGTTAGGTCTCTGGCTGTAGATATTGGAAAAGACCTTTCTCTGCTGATCAGCATGACCAGCAATGGACCAAAGGTATAAGGCAGATTCATGTGCTTTCAGGCTCTCCGGAAGGGCTGTGGCTCAGTGGAAGTGTACCAGTTTTGCACACAGAAGGCCCTAAATTCAATCCCCAGCATTTCCAGCTACTCAAAAGCTCTCTGGTGAGCAAGCAAGGTGCTGCAGAGAGAGCCCCTGCCTGTTAGAGCAGAAAATATTGAGTTAGATGCATGAATGGTCTAATTCATTGCAAGGCAAGTCCCCTGATCCGCCTCTGCACAAGGCAGTTTCTTAGACTATTAAATAATCATAGAAATAGAATCATAGAATCATAGAATAATAGAGTTGGAAGGGACCTCATGGATCATCTAGTCCAACCCCCTGGACTATGCAGGACACTACATCCCAATCGCTCATCGACTGTAACCTGCCATCCCCTTGAATCTTCACAGAATCAGCGTCTCCATCAGATGGCTCTCCAGCCTCTGTTTAAAAATTTCCAAAGATGGAGAACCCACCACCTCCCAAGGAAGCCTGTTGCACTGAGAAACCGCTCTAACTGTCAGGAACTTCTTCCGGGTGTTTAGATGGAATTACTTTTGAATTAATTTCATCCCATTTGTTCTGGTCTGTCCCTCTGGGGCAAGAGAGAACAATTCTGCTCCATCCTCTATATGGCAGCCTTTTAAATACTTGAAGATGGTTATCAGATCCCCTCTCAGTCGTCTCTAGGCTAAACAGACCAAGCTCTGCCAACCTTTCTTCCTATGTCTTTGTCGCCAGTGGAAGATCCTTTGCATGCAAAGAGCCCCAGGTTCCATTTCCAGTTAAGGGCTCTCAACAGATGCAGCAAAAGATGTTTTTGTGACTCAGGGGGGAAAGTCATGGCCTAGTGAGAAAGCCTCTGCTTTGCATCCAGAAGGTCCAAGGATCAATGCCTGCCATCTCCAGTTAAGAGTGTTGGACAGGCAATGTCTGGAGTACAAAGAAAATTCCCCGAGATGATACTGAGGTTAGCACCTTTTCTTCTCTGTTAAGAGCCAGCTGGTGTCGTGGTTAAGAGCATGTAGCCAGCTGGATGACCTTGGGCCAGACACAGTTCTATCTGAGCTCTGAGCCCCACCTCACAGGGTGTCTGCTGTAGGGAAAGGAAGGGAAGATGGCTGTAAGCCACTTTGAGACACCTTTGGGTAGTAAAAAGGGGGTACAAGAAACTTCTTCTTCTTCTTCTTCTTCTTCTTCTTCTCCTCCTCCTCCTCCTCCTCCTCCTCCTCCTCCTCCTCCTCCTCCTCCTGCCTGTCTCAGATTGCTGCGCTCAGGGCAATTTCCCGTTTCTCAGAAAAGCCGCAGTCAGTCTTACCCTCTCTGTCAGCTGCTTAGGAACCAGTCTCTGCCTCTCCTCCTCTGTCCCATCAAGTATGTTAGTTTCCAAATAAACCTTTATCTGATCTTTAATCAAGTTGTGCTCTATCCCCATGTTAATTACTCTGCCAGCAAATAGGACCACGTTGTAGGGGATGTGGAAGACTTCTGCCTGAGACATCGGAGAGTGCTGCCAGTACCTTGATGTACCTGTGGTCTGATCCAGTATAAGGCAGCTTCATATGAGATTTTTCCTGATTCCATTATACTTTATGGGGACCATAATAGTCAGTGATCCTCCTTGGATATAATGGAGAATCTCTTTGGGGCTGTTGGGGAGAGGGCTTTTTTAAACGTAGAGGCTCCAAATTTGGAAAATAGTTACTGGTGCCTCTCTTAAAACAAACACCACCCCCCAAGTTTGAAAACGATTGGAACTGGGAGTCCAATTCTATGTGACCCCAAAGAAAGTGACCCTATACTCCATTATTTGTAATGGGGGGGAGAGTTTTTTAAAGTGATTGCAGCCCCTTTAAATGCTTTCTTCAAGCCACAACTTCAGCTTGAAGTGAACTCTGAAAGCATTTAAAGGCCTTGTAGTGCCTTTAAATGTTTTCTCTGAGTTGAGAGTTCACCCAGAAGGCATTGAAAGGTACTGCAATCCCTTTAAGCACTTTTTAAAGGGCATTGAAGGGCTTTTAAATAGTGTTTAAAGGGCTAGCTGGCAGTCCCCCCGAATCCTAAATATTTTGGGGATTTTTCAGGCTTGTCCATTTTGGATAGCTGAAATTCAGCCTGATCAGTATCCGGCTGAAAGGATATCCCAAAAATACCTATAAGGTTTTTCCCCCCAGCTCAGATCAGCCAAATGTACACCTCTACTGGCCACTGATAGAAAGAGGGACATTGCCTCTGGTACTGAGGAGAATAGATTTCCCATCCTCTGTGATTTTATCCACTCCCCTTTAAAAACCTTCCAAGTTGGTGGGGAGGAAGGAAGGAAGGTGGCATGTATAGTCCAACCTTGGAAGCTACACAAGGTCAGTCCTGATTAGTACTTGTAAGGGAGACCACCAGGGAAGGCTCTGCAGAAGAAGGAATGGCCCACCACCCCTGCTTCTCCCTTGCCTCAAAAGCCCCTTGCTAGGGTCATTATACATTGGGAGCTAAGCAGGGTCAATGCCTGGATGGGAGACCACCAGGGAAGGCTCTGCAGAGTAAGGCCATGGCCAACCACCCCTGCTTCTCCCTTGCATTGAAAGCCCTTTGCTGGCATCACCATAAATCGGCTGCAACTTGACGGTACTTTATAGACACAGAAGTTCGCGGGGCCATCACTCCATCCCGTGGCAGCCAGTCCCCAAGATTTAATTCTTTGCAAGTCAAGTCCCCGCCTGGCCTCCATAATTTAATACAGGTCTTTTCTAAAGGTCTCAGCTGGCCTCAGCTGGTTGTAAATATACTCTGAGAATAGAGGCTGCTTGGCGAGCTACGTTTTTAATGCCAGCTTTTAACCCCCAGCAGTTGTCCATCGGATAGGGGTGAAAAGGACAGAAGCCATTTGAATACGCAAACTGTTTGGCAAAGCCTTGTCCGCAACTCCTATTCCCCAGGAGATTCTGCTGTTTTCTCCCTGTGACGTTCCATTAATAATCAGTTCCAGGATTCACTGACTTAATGAGTTTGTTTTCGAGGTCGTTTCTCTTTCTCGGGAGGGAGCAATCCCCCTCCTCCCCGTCATCATTCACACTCGGGAGATGCACAACAAGAGACAACAATTACCTTCTGGGGTAATTAACCAAACCCTATTAGCTGGAAGTCAGAAGGGAGAGAAAAGTTCTAACCTGGAGGGATTCAAGAAGTTTGCTGAGAGCAGAGCCCAGAAATTTGGTCAGGGCTTATACACACCTTTTCTCCAGATGTTTGCCTTGTGTGTATGCACCGGAATGCACCCAATTGAACACGCACCTTATACCTAATTGGAACATTGGTCCATAAGCATCTGTACTGCCTACTCAGAATGGCAGAGGCTCTCCAGGGTCCCAGGGCAGGGTCTTTCACATTGTCTACTACCTGGTTCTTTTAACTGCAGATGCTGCGGATTTAACCTGGCATCTTCATGGCACATATGTGAACCCGCATGAAGCTGCCTTCTACCAAGATGGACGATTGATCTATGCTGGTCAGCCTTGTCTGCTCAGACTGGCAGTGACACTCCAGGGCAGGCTTTCTCAACCAGGGTTTCGTGAAACCCTGGGGCTTTGTGTTGGCCCTGGAACGATTTCCTAAATGAGTGGGAGTGAATCACATATATTTATTTTAAATTCATTAAACATTGATTGGGCGATATGACTGTATATGGCCATGTTGACCCACCCACTCCTCCCAAAGTGACCAATGATGGGCCTGGAGGGAATGGGAAGGGGAGGGGCCCCAGATGGGCGTGTCCTTAGCTCTGCTTCCCAACCACATTCTTTGCCATTGTGCTACTTCTGGGGTTTCTTGAAGCTTGAAGAATGTTTCAGGGGTTTCTCAACAGTATGACTGTATATGGCCATGTTGACCCACCCACTCCTCCCAAAGTGACCAATGATGGGCCTGGAGGGAATGGGAAGGGGAGGGGCCCCAGATGGGCGTGTCCTTAGCTCTGCTTCCCAACCACATTCTTTGCCATTGTGCTACTTCTGGGGTTTCTTGAAGCTTGAAGAATGTTTCAGGGGTTTCTCAACAGTAAAAAAGCTGAGAAAGGCTGCTCCAGGCTGTGGACTTCCATATTACCTGCTACCTGACTATTTTAACTGGGGATCTGGGATCAAAGGGTGTTCTATGACTGAGACACAGCTTCTCTCTGACGTAACAATCACCTTGCTGAATCAGACCAGGGATCTCCATAAGCCCAGAATTTCTCTTCCTGTGGTGGCATCTCAAGCCGAGCATGAAAGGCCCTTCTGGGTCTGGCTCCAAGTTTTGGGAGGCCGTGGGCAGATTGGGACCGGGAGCCGCTTCTCTCCTTTGCCCCCCAGACCCCCCCCCACTCGTACCTTCTTTCATATCCGCTCATCGGCCTATCTATCTTTTCTCTGTTGGAAGTGTGCCGCTGTTGACAGAAGTGCCTCACCCCTGCCCTCGCATGGCAAGGAGCAGATGTGGCAAAGTGGTAAACCAGTGAGGGAAGGGTACACCAGTGGGTGGCAGAGGGATTGTGTGTCAAGAGCCTGGTGGCAGTGGAACTGTCACATGCCCAGGGCTCTGGTGGCTGTCTCCAACATCAGGGTAGGATGACCACCATCCTGGGATCTGCCTTTCTGTTTATTCCCTGGCACTGAATACTCTGAGGTATACTGTCTCTGAACGTGGAGGGTCTGTGTGAGTGAATGCTTTCCCCCATGGAAAAGACACAGAAAACTAACATTTGAATGCAATTTATTCATTTACTTTATTGATATCCCTCTTTCCTGCCCAATGGAGACCTAAATCCTACTCTCATCCTCTATTTATATCCTCGCAACAACAACCCTGTGAGGTGGGTCAGGATGAGAATGGCTGTTACCTACTCTGCTATGTTGGCTTTCTGCATGAAAGATGTTTCGTTTGGGATGGACCGGATTCATGGTATCTAGTAGCAAGCTGGCTGGTCCTCGCATGGATGATGAAAGGCAGGAAATCTGGGCAAGCCATCTACAAAAGTGACTGAATTTGACTAGATTAATTAGACCAAAATAACTCTTTCTGGCAACACTATCCCCGCCCTCTACCTGGATGTAATGGTTGGTGACTTCTGTTTCAGGTTATCTGGAGAAGTGTGCGTGCTCAAGAAAGCTAATAACATATAGCAAATAACATATATGCTCCCCCCTCCTGGGGCTATTTCAAAATGACCACTGGAAAGTGTTTTTCCCCCTCTAAGCTTTGGAGAGAGGGGAGGGGTGATATTAATCACTTGCTCACCTTCCTTCAAATGCTAATTGATCTATCTAGGAAACAAAGGAGTTCTCCCAGCTGCTTCCCCTTCTTGGAGGGAGCTTTCTGGGAGGGAAAGAGAGCGTATTCTTCCCAGAATACCCCAAAGTGGGTGGGACACAGAATGTGATTTTAAACCCCTGAAACCAGGGGGAGTTCTCTTTTGCCTGCTGACCATGGGCAGCCATCTTGGACCATGTAGCTGCCAGGTGAGCTGAGGAATATCTTTAGCCAAGATGTTGCTGGGGGTGTGTGTACCATACTCGATAGGCACCGAGTGCCCCAGTAGGGAGAAAGCATGTTCACATTGAGGGCCAATCAAGTGGCTTCCCATCCTCCTCCTCACTCTCCTCCTTCTTCTGACTGCCACTTCTGGCCAGTGAGCAGGGCAGGAGAAGAGCCACCCGCCGTCCGAGTGGAACACCCAAGGTAAGTCTCACTATGGAGAATAGGAGGAGGGTGCCATGCTGGCTTTGGCCCTGGTGGTCCAGCCCCTGTGGCTGAGCCCCTGTGCTCCAAATCTGCAGTAAGCATGGAAGGCTGCCAGCCTTGCCCCACTGCAGGTGCAGGGCTGGCCATGGCAGCCCAGTCTCTGTGGCTGGGCTGATGCACTCCTGGGCCTCCTGGCTGTTTGGGAAGCTGAAAGTCCTGGGCAGAGTCTACACACTTTCTTTATTCCATTGTCAATCCTGTTGAATTCAGATCGCTTTGAACTCAGGTCTTCCTCTCTCCCCCCCATCCCCATTGAAACAGGAAAGTTTCTGCACGTGGTTAGGGAGGCTCAGAAGGTGTGTGTGGGGGAGCCAAGCCTCTTTCTTTCTTTTCTTGAAGGGGGGGGGGAAGAGGAGCCAGGCAGGGAGCCTCTTTCTTTTCTTGGAGGGGTGGGGGAGAGGATCTAAAAAGGCAGAGGAGGGAGGAAAAATCCAGGACCCACAGAAGTTGAGAGAAATTAGGGGCTTCTCCTTTAAGGCAAGTGTGTCACATGACCAGGTGTAGCCTATCAGAGGTTCTCTACCATGGAGCTTGGTTTCCCAATCCAGATATTGAGCATTAAAAGCACTCTAAGATATCGCACAATAAAGGTAGGGTCACTCCGGATCAATCCTTCTTGCTGCAGAAGGAAAATTAAAATTGCCCAAAATCCAAACGGAAATCGCATTCTGTGTAGAGGGCAGGGACTGAATCGATCTGGGGTTGGAATAAAAGCTCCGTGCAGTTTACACCCAGGTCCTCCCAGCAGATGGCCCTGTAAAATAACCAGGTGGTGGCAGCGGTTGGCTAGAGAAACCGTTTTGCATCCCTCCCAGATTTGGCAACCAGCTAGAAAAGACAGTGGGCAAGTTGGAACAGGGTAACAGCAGGCCTGATCCATCACACCCAGAATGAAACTTTGTTGGTCTTAAAGGTGCCACCGGATTCAAACTTTGTTCTAAAGAACAAAGACCCTCCTGGCTTTTGAAGCCACGCAGGACAGAGTAGAATAATGCAGCAGCCAGAACAGAGCTTTGAGCAATGCATAATTCATTGCACTGGTGAATGGGCAGTAAATCTTGGTTTGAGAAATGGGACGTTATCAAGCCTGTTCCTGTTTTGGTCTGCAAAAAGGCTGGAGGGTGTGCAGTTCTTTTCATTCATTCATCCATCACTGGGGCTGAAGATCCTCCAGTGATTACAAATTCCAGAATGGACAGACATTCTTGATATGCGCTGGGGTGTGTGTGTGAGCACTCTAAATCCCCATGCTTCTCAGGGTCTGTCCTGTCCTAAGGACTAAAACTTCCAAGGTACAAAAACCCAATACGAACCCAAAATTAGTTGTCAAAAAGACTGAATGCGCAATTCAGGGATCCTGGTCCTTTATGAGCCTGCAGGAACCGTTGAAATCTTGAGGGAGTGATGAGGATTACTCCAAAATGGCCGCCAAAAGAGGTGCAGCAAACCCCAAAATGGCTGCCACAAAAAAACAGAGAAAAAACCGATATCTCCTCCTTTGCTTTTCAAAAGAATTTGCTGAAGGAGAATAACAAGACATAAGGCTGTTACCCTACCTGAGAGGGAAGGGAGAAAGGAAAATGGAAAGGAAAGCTGAAAGAGGGGATGGAACCCCATTACCAGATACTTACCATTCCTCGAGATGCTTCAGTGGCAATAGAAGCCATAGAAAAACTTTTCATTGGCATGATGAAATTCAACAACAAACCCTGTTTTACAATCTCACTTTCTGGAAAGTTTGGCAGTCACCCAATGACATACTTGTGGCCACCATGATGCCCACAGGTTCCCCCTTCAAGAATCCTTGCTTAAATCTTGAACATGCTTCTACAGCGCCAGCTTGGTGTAGTGGTTAGGAGCGCTGACTTCTGGGTTTGATTCCATGCTCCCCCACATGCATCCAGCGGTTCTTGGGCTGTTCTGACTGAGCAGTAATCTCAGGGCTCTCTCAGCCTCACCTCCCTCACAGGGTGTCTGTTGTGGGGAGAGGAAAGGGAAGGCGACTGTAAGCCGCTTTGAGACTCCTTCGGGTGGAGAAAAGCGGCATCTAAGAACCAACTCTTCTTGTTCTTCAGTAATCTCAGGGCTCTCTCAGCCTCACCCACCTCACAGGGTGTCTGTTGTGGGGAGAGGAAAGGGAAGGCGACTGTAAGCCGCTTTGAGCCTCCTTCGGGTAGAGAAAAGTGGCATATAAGAACCAACTCTTCTTCTTCTTCAGTAATCTCAGGGCTCTCTCAGCCTCACCTCCCTCACAGGGTGTCTGCTGTGGGGAGAGGAAAGGGAAGGCGACTGTAAGCCGCTTTGAGACTCCTTCTGGTACAGAAAAATGGCATATAAGAACCGACTCTTCTTCTTCTTCAGTAATCTCAGGGCTCTCTCAGCCTCACCTACTTTGCAGGATGTCTGTTGTGTGGAAGGAAGGGAAGGCGACTGTAAGTCGCTTTGAGATCCCTGGTAAAGAAAAGTGGCAGTAATAACCTTCTTACTATTATTATTGAAAGGTGCAAAAAGATGTCAGTGGCGGGGCCACCTGGCTTGAGAACAAGTACAACAAAGTGGTGAAAAGGGTACAAAATACCATCAGCAGGTGACCACACTAATAACACGCAAACACATACGGATATGAAAGGGCCACTATTTGAATGCCGTTCAATGAGCAACCAGAGCACATCCCTCCGTCCTACTGAAACAGAAATGACAAGCATTTTAGATGTCAAATTGTTTTCAATGTTATCATTTTAGCCACGTTTGATGGTCAATGTCGCCAGCTGCCCTGAGCTTCAGCGGAAGGGAATCTTATAAAGCAGATAATCAATCAATAAATATGGTTCAGGAAATAAATAGAAATTTCTTTTCAATCTTGAATTGCCACCTAATAAAAAAAATCTTAATTTCCTCCACTCATCTACAATAAGGGCATCAGACTCTCCTTGGGAAAGTGGTTGAAGGAATAACAATGCTTGCTAGATAAGTCACAAAGGGACACATGCCCTGAACTAGAGATGCTGCAAACTTTGTGATGGTCATATCCAGCAGACGAAATACCATTCTCAATAACCACGACTGTGCATGCACCGAGCCTTGGATTTTCTTGCCTCTTCGTCATCCGTTTTGAACATTATTTCAGAGAGCCTCTCTGTTGGTCCGCAGTAGAACTACTAGATTGGAATCTAGCAGCATTTTGAAGAAGAAGAAGAAGAAGAGTTGGTTCTTATATGCCACTTTTCCCTACCCGAAGGAGGCTCAAAGCGGCTTACAGTCGCCTTCCCATTCCCCTCCCCACAACAGACACCCTGTGAGGTGGGTGAGGCTGAGAGAGCCCTGATATCACTGCTCGGTCAGAACAGCTTTATCAGTGCTGTGTTGAGCCCAAGGTCCCCCAGCTGGCTGCATGTGGGGGAGCGGGGAATCAAACCTGGTTTACCAGATTAGAAGTCCACACTCCTAACCACTACACCAAACTGGCTACACCAAACTGGCTTTGGAGACCAACAAAGTTGTGTGTTGGGAAGCTCACGCTCCCTTGGCCAGATACCAGCTTGAGCCATGCGCTAAGCAGCTTGGTGGCTGCCCAGGAGATCTGGTGGCAGAGCTTTGCTTCTTTTTGCCTTTCTACTGCTTTTAGGTCTGCACAGTATGAGAAATCAGTCCTGCGGCTCGAGTCATGGATGAGCAGTTCAGGTAATGAAATGATACATGATCAGGGAGAAACCATGACTCTCATAAGCCTGTGCAAAAAGGGTGCATGCATAAAATAACAAGGATCTCTCAAACACTCACCCTTTCTGCATCTATATTTTTATTTCTATTTCTTAGGTGTGTAGCCGTGCAGCAGCAGCAGCAGCAGAAGATTCGAATCCAGCAGTACCAAAGACGACTGCGATTTCTAGGATTGTAATCTTTTGAGAGTAACAGAATCATAGAATCATAGAGGTGAAAGGGGTGAGAGAGGCCAGCAAGTCCAACCCCTTGTTCAATGCAGGATCAGCCTAGAGCATCCCTGAGAAGTGTTTGTCTAGCTGCTGCTTGAAGACTGCCAAGGAAGGGGAGCTCAACACCTCCCTAAGCAGCCCATTCCACTGCTGAACAACTCTTGACTCTAATTTCCCCCCTTAATATCCAGTTGGCACCTTTCTGCCCATAATTTAAACTCATTATTGTGAGTCATAACCTCTGTTGCCAATATGAGCTGATCTCTGCCCTCCTCTAAGTGTTAGCCTCTCAGATACTTCAAGAGAGCCATCATGTCCCTCCTCGACTTCCTCTTCTCTAGACTAAACATTCCTAATGTTTAGGAATGTTTAGGTCTGATCATCTTTGTCGCTCTCTTCTGCACTTGCTCTATTCTCATCCACATCCTTTTGGAAGTGAGGCCTTCAGAACTGTACACAGTATTCCAAAGTGTGGTGTACATGGGGTTTATATGATGTGATGTATGTGGGGATTATGACATCTTGCAATTTGGATGTTATGCCTTTGTTGAGATATCTTTACTGGTCTTAATGGTGCCACCGGACTAAAACTTTGTTCTGGTGCTTCAAACCAACACAGTTACAGACCTGAATCTATGTTCATATTTAACTTACAGTTCACCTGTACCCTGAGATCTTTGTTCACACACATTGCTGTCCAGAAATGTCCCCCATCCAGTATGTGTTTTTTTCATGTGTGTTACTCAAATGTAGAACTCTACCCTTGTCCTTGTTGAGTTGCTGCTAGTTCACATCCACCCACTTTCCCAAAGTGTTCAGAACTTATTGAATTTTATCTATATCTTCCAGTGTGTTTGCTACTCCTCCCAATTTGTTGTGATCTACTAATTTAATTATTCCCTCCAGCTCTCATCATTTATAAAAATGTTGAAAAATACTGGGCCCATAACCAAGCCCTTGACATCCCACTGGATACCTCCCTGCAGTCAAAAGAAATGCGCCATTGACAAATACTCTTTGGGTGCAGTTATCCAGCTAATTCCCTATTCACTTAACTGTTCTAGAGTCTAATCTACAATCCTCAGGTTTACCCATCAGAACATTATGGGAAGCCATGTCAAAAAATTTATTAAAATCCAGGTAAACAATGTTGATGGCATCCCCATGTTCCAGTAAGCTTGTCACTCTATCAAAGCTTCAAACTTTATTACAGTCGTTCAGACCAAGTTGTTCAAAGTTAAAAGACCAAAATAATATGGTCATTTGATATAATACAATTTAAAACATCATAAAATTGAACTTTAAAATCATGCTACTTTAGAGCATTGGATTTTTATGGCGGCGGCACAAAACTTCTTGTCACCTGGGGGGGACTCATCACTTAGCAGCCTTTTTGCTAGATCTACATCATGATGTTCTGGCAACTTTTTAAGGAGTGGTCAGTTGTAAACTAAATATGAGCAGACAGTGTGATGCAGCGGTAAAAAAGGCAAATGCCATTTTGGGCTATATCAACAGAGGCATCACATAAAAATCACAAGATGTCATAGTCCCATTGTATACGGCACTAGTCAGACCACACCTGGAGTACTGTGTGCAGTTCTGGAGGCCTCACTTCAAGAAGGACGTCGATAAAATTGAAAGGGTACAGAGGAGAGCGACGAAGATGATCTGGGGCCAAGGGACCAAGCCCTATGAAGATAGGTTGAGGGCCTTGGGAATGTTCAGCCTGGAGAAAAGGAGGTTGAGAGGGGACATGATAGCCCTCTTTAAGTATTTGAATGGGTGTCACTTGGAGGAGGTCAGGATGCTGTTTCTGCTGGCTGCAGAGGAAAGGACACACAGTAATGGGTTTAAACTACATGTACAACGATATAGGCTAGATATCAGGAAAAAGTTTTTCACAGTCAGAGTAGTTCAGCAGTGGAATAGGCTGCCTAAGGAGGTGGAGAGCTCCCCCTCACTGGCAGTCTTCAAGCAAAGGTTGGATACACACTTTTCTTGGATGCTTTAGGATGCGTAGGGCTGATCCTGCGTTGAGCAGGGGGTTGGACTAGATGGCCTCTATGGCCCCTTCCAACTCTATGATTCTATGATTTTAATCACTCTATCAAAGAAGGAAATGTGGTGGGTCTGTCAGGACCTGTTTGGGACAGTCAAAGCTCCCTTTGTCAAAGATCAGCTGGAAGCATCAGCAGACACAGTAGGAATTGGCACTGATGATTTTCTTATCTTCTTCCGTTGAAGCATTTGAAAATACTGCAAGAAATAAGACATTTGATAAAGTTTCAATGAAACAAGAATGCATGGGGCTCTTTCTGCCTCTGGAACATAATGTTATGAAGGAGGAAGAGCAACATGATTGACATGGTTTTCAAAACATAAGAGTCGAACGAGAAGAGACGGTGCCTTTGGGTTTTCATCCTCTGCCTGCAAATATTTCAAGCTATTGGATGCACTGTGCACTTAAAAATATTTCAGGACTTGAGGATACAATTAAAGAGCCTGTTTCTGTGAAATGTGAGGCATTTAGTGCACTGATAAGTTTATATTGTGATTGTCTGCCAAATAGAGCCACTTTGATATTTGACGGTGCTTGTTTTTTTTTCTTTTTTGTATTAAGCATCCAATTGAAAGCTGGCTAAGAATTAAAAGAGTCCCAAACACGCCAATGATTGTTTAGCACACCAACGATTGCTTATTTCCTTTCATGTCAAAAACCCAATGGTGTATGATGAATTGCAAAAATGTGTGACAAGCAGACAGTTAAGCCCCAAAGTTGTGAACCTGCTTCACGTGGTCACATTGTTTCACACTAAAGAAGAAGAAGAAGAAGAAGAGTTGGTTCTTATATGCCGCTTTTCTCTACCCGAAGGAGTCTCAAAGCGGCTTACAGTCGCCTTCCCTTTCCTCTCCCCACAACAGACACCCTGTGGGGTGGGTGAGGCTGAGAGAGCCCTGAGATTACTGAAGAAGAAGAGTTGGTTCTTATATGCCGCTTTTCTCTACCCGAAGGAGACTCAAAGTGGCTTACAGTCGCCTTCCCTTTCCTCTCCCCACAACAGACACCCTGTGGGGTGGGTGAGGCTGAGAGAGCCCTGAGATCACTGCTCGATCAGAACAGTTTTATCAGCACAAGGTCACCCAGCTGACTGCATGTGGGGGAGAGCAGAATCGAACCTGGCATGCCAGATTAGAAGTCCGCACTCCTAACCACTACACCAAACTGGCTCTCCAGTTTATGGTGGGGAGGATATGGTCAGGAGTACTGCGGCGCAGTTTTTGCACCCCCTGTCTTTGGATCCCCCCTTTTGGGGATAATTTTTTTTTACCATAGGAACAACCACTACAGAAGTATGAAAACATCTCAGCCACTACAGAAGTATGATCCAGTGGCACCATTTCCCCCTGAAGCATTTCTTTGGTTGGTTGGTTGGTTGGGTAAGTGGGCAGACGACCAGATGGCTTTGCTCTAGTGCATCCCATCAGATTCCTGCTGAAGCAGCATGTATGTGTGTAAGCACCACCAAGCTGCTTCCGAATTATGGTGACTATGAATTAATGACCTCCCAAGCATCCTATTGTTAACAGCCTTGCTCAAGTCTTCCTAATGGAGCACCTTAGCTTCCATGATTGAGCCCATCCACCTGCTGTTGGGTCTTCTGTGGTGTTGTGGATAAGAGCGGCGGCTTCTAATCTGGTGAGACGGGTTTGTCCCCCTGCTCCTCCACGCAAACCTGATGACTAGATCTATAATGTTTCCAGTAGCCACTTATAGCTGTGAAAGTTGGCTGATGAAAAAAATCGGACAAGAGACAAATCAATTTGTTTGAACTCTGGGGTTGGAGAAGGCTTCTGCGGATTCCATGGCAAAAGTCACCAACAAGGAAATGCTACAGCGCATAAAGCCCAATCTGTCACTCTTGGGCAAATCACAAAACTCCGACTCGCTTTCTTTGGCCATATCATGCGATCCAACTCAATGGGGAAAGAAGAAGAAGAAGAGTTGGTTCTTATATGCCGCTTTTCCCTACCTGAAGGAGGCTCAAAGCGGCTTACAATCGTCTTCCCATTCTTCTCCCCACAACAGACCCCTTGTGGGGTGGGTGAGGCTGAGAGAGCCCTGATATCACTACTTGGTCAGAACAGCTTTATCAGTGCCGTGGCAAGCCCAAGGTCACCCAGCTGGCTGCATGTGGGGGAGCGCAGAATCGAACCCGGCATGCCAGATTAGAAGTCCGCACTCCTAACCACTACACCAAAGCAATTGTGCTGGGACTGGTCAGTGGTAACAGGAAACCAGGCTGACAGAGAACACGGTGGTTTGACATGATCAAAATGGACACCAGCCAGAACATTACGCAACTAAAAAAAGCGGTGCAAGATCAACAATTGTGGTGACAATTGAGCCATGGGATTGCCAAGAGTCAGACTCAACTGAATGGCTCGCATCATCATCATCATCATCATCATCATCATCATCATCATCATCATCATCATCATCATGACTCCCCCATTCATGACTTTTCTAATTATCCGAGTCCCCAAGGAATCAATATGAGCATCATCTCTTTCTTTTGGATCCTACTTAAAATACCTCCTAGAGGAGGCAACAGATGTCCTTTGGGTGCCTTATGGGGGGGGCTCTCAGGAAACTCTTTAGACTCACAGGGGAAATTGGAAATCCTCTGACAAACACGGTAGTTAGAAGTTGCGTTAGGGGGACTTGCAGACCTCCCCATGAAGGTCGGGAAATAAATTGCGCATCCTTGGCTGATGCTCCGGACTGTTTTTCGTAAGGGTTTATTTTGCATGCCTTGTCTCTGCAGACCAGCAGACGGGTGGGGGTGTGGAGCTGTTATGTTCCCAAAAGGTTTTCTGCAGTTCCGGAGAGCAGGTGATGCCTCCGTTGAGATTCCCCACTTCAATACCTATTTAAAAATCTCTCATAATTGGAAGCGAACCAAATTTCCCTTTCTTTTGTTCCCTGATTGCATTTTGTTTTCTGGGGGTTCGGAGCCCCACGCTGCCTGATTTCGAGTTGCACTGGGATAATTTTTAAAATTCATCCCGGAATGGGAGCAGGTGTTATTGTCTGTGGCTTGCGGTTCTTTCACATCTTCCTGACATTATGGATCTGTGCGGGCACGCTGAGGCCATACTGCAAAAACAAGTATTGAAAACCCACAAGAATTTACATGTGGGGGGAGGATCTCTCATTTCCCCTCTCCCACTAAATTTTCTTTCCTTTCTTGAAAGCCCCCATAGCCTCTCCCTTTCCCTTCTTCACATCATCCCACCTTCCTTAAGGTGACCAGATTTTAAGACTGCTAAATATGGACAGCATTGACCGTGTGTGTGTGTGTGTTTCTATATGGAGCAATGAAATTTCTCATAGAACGCAAAAATAGTATTGTCATTTTTTTTAATTTCAACAATTAACAATTAAGTACAATTAAAAAGAAGAAGAAGAGTTGGTTCTTATATGCCACTTTTCCCTACCCGAAGGAGGCTCAAAGCGGCTTACAGTCGCCTTCCCATTCCTCTTGTGGCGCAGAGTGGTAAGGCAGCAGAAATACTGTCTGAAGCTGTCTGCCCATGAGGCTGGGAGTTCAATCCCAGCAGCCGGCTCAAGGTTGACTCAGCCTTCCATCCTTCCGAGGTCGGTAAAATGAGTACCCAGCTTGCTGGGGGGTGAACGGTAATGACTGGGGAAGGCACTGGCAAACCACCCCGTATTGAGTCTGCCACGAAAACGCTGGAGGGCGTCACCCCAAGGGTCAGACATGACTCGGTGCTTGCACAGGGGATACCTTTACCTTTAACAAATATAAAATTTAAAAAAAACTTATGTATAGTATTATTTTATTCTTTGACATATTTCTCACTCAAGTGAATTTCTTTCTTTTGTAGATTGCTGTCGTTGCTTAAAAGGTGCTTTGTGAGATGAGGGGCAGATGGCAGCGATAATGTGATAGTTTTGGTGATGGACAGGCTAGATGGCATCCCAAAGACTGGCACAGCATGGGAAAGATACACTTCGCTGGGTAGAGAGCATAGTTTACAACCCGAATGAAAAAACATGCCATCTCTTTGACGTGTTAACATCCCTCAGTTGACTGTCCTTCTTCTGGCAGGCTTGAGCTCTAGCTCCTGGTGCCCAGATTGGCCAATGCCCTATCAGTCCTTGTGGGAGGGGGATCTAAAAAGCGGAGCTGTTCCTTTGTTTGGAGTTCAGAGAGACAGACAGGCAATAAAAGAAGGTTCAGTGTGAATGATGAAGGAGGATGGTGCTTATAAATACAGTCCTGGGGAGAGGTTCACTATGCAACAGTATGCCTCCCTCTGAGGCTGCACCAGATGTTGAAGGATTGTAAGTTAACTTTGTAAATTACAAGGATTGTAAGTTAACATATCTAGACAACATCCTAAAAAGCAGAGACATCACCCTGCCAACAAAAGTGCGTTTAGTCAAGGCTATGGTCTTCCCAGGTGCAATGTATGGCTTTGAAAGTTGGACCATAAGGAAAGTTGGACCAAAGAATTGAGGCTTTTGAACTCTGGTGCTGGAGAAGACTCTTGCGAGTCCCTTGGACTGCAAGGCGAACAAACCGGTCAGTCCTAGAGGAGATCAGCCCAGACTGCTCCTTAGAAGGCCAGATCCTGAAGATGAAACTCAAATACTTTGGCCACCTCATGAGAAGGAAGCACTCCCTGGAGAAGAGCGTAATGCTGGGAGCGATCGAGGGCAAAAGAAGAAGGGGACGACAGAGAATGAGGTGGCTGGATGGAGTCATTGAAGCAGTAGGCGCAAACTTAAATGGACTCCGGGGAATGGTAGAGGACAGGAAGGCCTGGAGGATCATTGTCCATGGGGTCGCGATGGGTCGGACACGACTTCGCGCCTAACAACAAGTTAACTAACAAGTGACCTTCCTTCCATTTCTTTTTATTTTGCTTAGCCCTACCTGGAAGTATCTTGTTGTTTGTGCCTTGTAGTTAGTTCCAATGAGTTTGTGCCTTATGGTTACTACAGTTATTCAGCTGAGGAGCCTTGCACATTCCTTACCCCTGGGCTTGGCTGCTTGACAGCACTATTGTAAGATCCCTCTTGGGTATCAGATCCCCTTCTGGTTAATGCCAGGTGAGAGGGGTAGTTAATTCAGGGGCACTGGAGATAAGAGAGCCCCAGAGTAAAGTTTTGCCTCCAGCATGCCAGTGAGGGGAAGTCTGTAGGAGAAACATTTGACACCCTACATGGTGATAATAAAATGTTTTTGCTAAAGTTGCCATTCCATCTCTGTTTCAGTTTGTTTTTAAATCTTTTATATATAAGTTGGTCTTGCAATAAGCATTTCTATGTCCTTGTTCTTTGATGCACACTAAAATTCAAGGCATATCAATCAAAAAGCCTGTAGCCAGCATTAGGACTAATAATATAAGCCAAAATTTCATAAATCATTTTCAACTGAACAGGAGAAAGCATCTAGTTAAGTTGTGCAAATTGGGTGTTTTTTAAAACCCTCCAATGTGTTTTTTTTTTAATTTCACATTTTTCTGCAAACCTGAGGCAGTTTTGTCCATTCTGCCTTTTGGCCATTCACAGCTTCAGTAACTGGATTTTGGTAATCTCCGATTTGTCTGACTTCAATATTAGGTGGGTAGCAGATGACTGTGTGTATGACTGTGTGCATGACTGTGTGCATGCCTGTGTCACAACGGCTTGTTGCAATCTTTTATTGATGTGCATATGTGCTTCTCTAGTGTGTCTGGGGGAGGGCAGTTCAGAGCCATAAAGAACTTCAAATTAGAGGATACTGATTGAAGAGTGGTTGGTACAAAACTCAGACACTAAAAAGAAAACTACTTATGAGGCTGATTTCGGAAACACGCTAATCTGTTCTTGCCTTGAAAAATTGACCACACGTTTCTTTGGTTCTGTCATGGGATGCTCTTTTGACTCTGCTTAATGGTGTAGTAGATTTCCAACAGATCTCCCTTTCAACCTTGGTAGGCTGATGTAGTAGTTTAGGAATCTTGTGCTGTCTAGTGCAGCTTTCACAGGCCTTGTGTGAGAACATGGCTTAGGAAAAGTCTTGCAAATGGCTCCGTGTTTTGTGTGCCAAGAGTCAAATTTGTGGGAGGGCTGTGCAGGGCCATAAAGGTATGCTAGCCTGTTAGCTAGTCAGTTTCAGCAAGGAAGTCCTTTTTCCTGTATGACATTCCTTTCGAATAAAGAGATTTCTTTCCACCAAAAAGTCTGCTTATTGAAAATTTGATGGGGCTTTGACACAAGGTATTTGGATGATGAGGGTAGAAATTTGGATGATGAGGATGTTGGAAACAAACTTCTTTCTCACCACTGTATTGTCTACTTCTGGACTGGTGATTTGCTTAATTATACTGATCTATGTTTATTTGAGCGATGTGTGGATTGTTTCAGTGGGTAGCTTTCACTTTTGTTTTGGTTGTTAGTGGCTAATTTTAGTAAGAGCAAATTTCTAGTGGCCTGGGCTACAAATAGGGCTGCTAAGCCCCCAGGGGGGGGGGCGGTGAACCCCTGTCACCAAGTCTCATTGGCTGCTGCTGCTCTGAGTGGGAGAATTTTCTTTTTGAAATGAAGCCTTGTGTTCTTGCCAGAAGTTCTTACTGGACATGACCAAGGGTTCTAGGAATCACTAGACATTCTAGGAATCACCATAGAGTTTCTAATAATTCCTAGAGCTACCGTTTGTAAGAACTTTCAGTAAGTACACAGGGCTGCATTTAATCCCCCCCATTCTGTGTGTGCCCCACTGCCACTACCCCCCCCCCCCTTGCTGGTTCACAGGCAACTCCAGCTGCTGGTGAAAGCCAGTCTGATTGTTCCCAGAAAACATGCAGGTAATCTCCAGAAGACTCTCCTCTACCTGCCTTTCAATTTTGGTATTGGATATATGGGGTCTGAGTTATGCCCCCCCAAAGGATGTGCCCCCGAAGAAAGTGCTGACAGTTGCAGGATGTTCAGGAATGTATAGAATGGACCCTGTGCAAGCTAGAGGCATCACATCCATTGAAGAACTCCCTGTGAGAGTTCTCTGCATACTTTCTAAGTTTATTGAGGATTGGGAGTCCAAGTTATCCCCCCCCCCCAAAGAAGAAGCCATCAGGAAAGTGCTTTTGGGAGAAATGTCAGGTGAAGGTTCAAAAAGTACAAGCTACACATATCAAATGCACAGGGTGTTTCTGAGGCTGGAGAATCCCCCCCCCCCAATTGCCTTGTAGTTGCCTTGCTGCTTTGAAGTTTACAGAACGTTTCTGCAGGTTGACCTGACACAAACTGCAGTTCGCGAAGCACAAACTGGTCTAAGTTCATCATGAATTTTCATTCATGAGCCGGTTCATGCCCATCTCTAGTTCGAAGGTCTTAGGTGGAGGTCTTTCACATCATCTACTGCCAGATCCTTTTGATTTGAGATGCTGGGGACGGAACCTGGGACTGTCTAGCATCTGGGCAGGAGTGCTACAGAGCTGAGCCATGGATCCAATCCAGTTTGGTGTAGTGGTTAAGAGTGCGGATTTCTAATCTGGCATGCCAGGTTCGATTCTGCACTCCCCCACATGCAACCATGTGACCTTGGGCTTGCCATGGCGCTGATAAAGCTGTTCTGACCGAGCAGTAATATCAGGGCTCTCTCAGCCTCACCCACCCCACAGGGTGTCTGTTGTGGGGAGAGGAAAGGGAAGGCGACTGTAAGCCACTTTGAGACTCCTTCAGGTAGGGAAAAACGGCATATAAGAACCAACTCTTCTTCTTCAGTGATATATGAATTACCTTGAGACCTTTGGTCTTGCTCTAGCCCAGTATTATTGCCTCCGACAGGCAGTGTTCTCCAGAGACACAGGTTGAGATGGTCTTTCTCCACACCTGCTATTTAAGATCCTCGAATGGGAGATGCCTGGAGTTGAACCTGAGACCATCAGCATCCAAGGCAGAAACTCCACCGCTGAGCTGTGAGTCCTTCTTAGTTTAAAAGTACACAACGTTGTCCACCTGGATTAATTTGCCACTCTCCTCATGCTTAACAGAATGGAAAACAATATTGCAAATTGCTGTTCCTTTGGACCGCTGGTGGGAGCTCCCTTGTATTCCACTTTATGTTGTCTGTTTTCCTCTGGTACTTCCTTTAATGTTCTAGAAAGGGGCCTCCCTTGATGATGCAACAGGCTGGTCCTTGTATCCCAACTGGTAACCTGTGGGTCGTTTTGAAGGCTGTTGTCTGCGTTCTTCTGAAAAGAGATGAGTAAAAGGAAGGGACGTGAGAAAGTTTGTGCGTATAACAGGAGAATGAATGCCCCAGTCCGCCCCGCAGCACAGCAAAACATTGCAAAGTTGGTTGCATTCTTTGTCCCCCCTAGGCCACTGTAGGCAGGGTGTCCACACAGGATAGGAGAATGATCCTGTAGCTGTATCTCCCATGAGCAAGCAGCAGATAAAGGGCCATTTTGCCCTGTCTCCTGCCTAGTGGAATGAGCTCCCAAGTGAGAGCAGGGCCCTGTTTGAACAATCCGAATTCTGCAGGGCCTGCAAGATGGAGCTCTTCTGCCAGGCCGATGTTTGAGGTCAGCTAGATAGTAGCTAGATAGCAGCTATAGCAATCATTGTGCCTCCCTCCTGTCCACTCTGACCTCTTTTCCACAGGGGCCTATACTTGAGGCCTACTAATCTCACTAATAAGATGGCCTCCCTACATAGGCCAGTGAGGTGCCGTAGTTAAGAGTAGTGACTTCTAATGTGCAAGCCAGGTTTGATCCCCCGCTCCTCCACATGCAGCCACCTGGGTGACCTTGGGCTCCTCACAGGCCTGATAGTGCTGTTCTCACAGAACTCTCTCAGCCCCACCCACCTCACAGGGAGTAGGGAGAGGAAGGGGAGGCGATTGGAATCAGCTTTGAGACTCCTTTGGGCAGTGAAAAGCAGGGTATAAAAATGATTCTTCTTCATAAATAAACCCATTTGCCCACTCAGTTACCAAAATCAAAGAACTTTACCGCTCCCTCCCTCATACTCGTGAGAAGGCTGTTCCTTTGAGTGTTTTTAATGTTAATTTGGTTATTTTAAAATATTTTAATTGTTGTTTTATGACACAATGTTCTGTAAACTGCCCTGAGCCCTCGGGGAAGGAAGGTATATAAATTTGAAAACAAATGCCTTTCAAGCCCTGATCTGGATGAACTAAGCTAGGTTTTGGAAGTGGTGTCGGCCCTGTTTAAAATTTAGAATCATAGAATCATAGAATCATAGAGTTGGAAGGGGCCACACAGGCCATCTAGTCCAACCCCCTCCTCAACGCAGGATTAGCCCTAAGCATCCTAAAGCATCCAAGAAAAGTGTGTCTCCAACCTTTGCTTGAAGACTTCCAGTGAGGGGGCGCTCACCACCTCCTTAGGCAGCCTATTCCACTGCTGAACTACTCTGACTGTGAAATTTTTTTCCTGATATCTAGCCTATATCGTTGTATCTGTAGTTTAAACCCATTACTGCATGTCCTTTCCTCTGCAGCCAACGGGAACAGCATCCCGCCCTTCTCCAAGTGACAACCTTTCAAATACTTAAAGAGGGCTATCATGTCCCCTCTCAACCTCCTTTTCTCCAGGCTGAACATTCCCAAGTCCCACAACCTATCTTCATAGGGCTTGGACCCTTGGCCCCAGATCATCTTCGTTGCTCTCCTCTGTACCCTTTCAATTTTATCTACGTCCTTCTTGAAGTGAGGCCTCCAGAACTGCACACAGTACTCCAGGTGTGGTCTGACCAGTGCCGTATACAATGGGACTATGACGTCTTGTGATGGGAGACCATCAAGGAAGTCCAAGGTCGCTATGCAGAATCAGGCAATGACAAAACACCTCTGAACATCTCTTATCTTGAATGGTTTTGGGTCTGTGTGGGGGGAAGCACAAGTCATCTTAAGCCAAGAAATATGAACAGGCAGCATGATGAAGCAGTAACGAAGGCCAATGCAGTCTTGGACTGTATCAGCAGAGGCATCACATCAAAATTGCGGGATGTCATAGTTCCACTGTCTACCACGTCGGTCGGACTGCACCTGAACTCATTCTGCATACACTTCAATGCACTTACAAGTAGATTGTCCTGTTCCGCACAGGAAAATCCAGCTACAAAAGCACATTGAAATTACATTATCCAATGTGTGCGGAATGGGCCCTGGAGTCCTGTGTGCAGTTCTTGACGCCTCACTTCGAAAAGGATGTGGACAAACTGGAGAGGGTGCAGAGGAGAGTGATGAGGATGATCTGGGCCCCGTGGAATGGGCTGCCTAAGGAGGCGGGGAGCTCCCCCTCACTGGCGGTCTTTAATCAGCAGCTGGACAGATCCTGGATGCTTAGGACCAGATGGCCTGTATGGCTCCTTCCAGCCCTATGATTCTAGCTGTGACCTGGTGGCACTTTCTACCAGCCCACTCCTAGAAGCTGGGCTTGAAAGAGAAAAACAACTGATTACACCCTTGACATCACATGAATGTTTCTTTTTTTTTGTGGGGAAGGGCTTGCACTTGTGCACATGGCAAAGTTATAAGCAGTTTATTATTGCATGCAGAGACCTCTGGACCCAGATGCAAAGAACCGTCCTGTTTTGGGAGAGAAGCATTGCTGAATTAGAGCCACAGGAGCTGGTTTTGACGTTTGTGTTTGGATTCAAGTTAGGGGGGCTGTCATCTCTTTTTACCACTTCAGGCTCCTGCAAGAAATCAAGCGGAAGAAACTTTTGGTGGTACGGAGAGAGAGTGATGGGGAAATGCTTTGGTTTGTCCAATTCCATCAGTCAGACCGCTGTAGAAAGAACAGCAGGGAGAGCAGGGATAAATAAAAAATAATGGCTTATCATCTCCCTCACCCCCCAGAATGGAAAGAAATGCCAAATGATACGCAGTTTGCAAAGGATATCATGTGTACATCAAAAGATTTAGACTCGATTGTAATCGCAGGAAGCAATAAGAACAATGGCAAGAACAAAAAGGGGGAAAAATGCCCTTTTGAAATGCAGTCCCAAATACGAACTGAAGAAAGAATGCGCCTGGAAATCAAGAAGTGTAGTCCAGGAGGAGGGGGAGCTTGCAGCACACTGAACAGCCTGGAGGGCTCCAAGAGCTGCTGCTCGTTTTCCTTTTGAAACCCTCCGGTGAAATATAATTAATTAGCATTCCTTGCTCAGAGAGGCGAGAAAAATTAAGACAACCTGTCCTGGAGACCATCTCTGCCGGGACTCGAACCCGGAACCTCTGGATTAGAAGTCCAGCGCGCTCGTCCATTGCGCCACAGAGACCTCACCACAAGCTCAGCATCAGGACCAGAACTGAAAAAGCACATACCTTCTGCATCACTGCCGAGCGATGCCAGCATCCTGCTATTTCTGTTCGGCTTTGTCAGGGATGGAGGGAAAACCTGGAGCTGGGAATCCTATATTTTCCCTTCCTCATCCAATGGATTTCATTCGGCATCCCCTCCATCCTTTGCTTCCCTGAGAAAGAAAGGAGGAAAAAAAAAGTTCTATATATAATTCATCAGATATCTCCATCCCTACCACAAAGAGAGAGACAGCAAAAACGTGGAGCTCGGATTAAGCAAAGCGCCGTCCTTTTAGCAGCAGCACAACCAGGACCATGGACAGCGCAAAACTCCTGGCCTTGGATGTAACAGCTGTATCCTTCGTGGGCTTTTGCCAGCAGCCTCCTCGCCCTCCCCTGAAATAATCTAAAACTGGGACTGCTCTGTGTACCTTTCAAGAAGGGAGAAGCTGCAAGTAAAATAATAAAAAAGATTTTTCAAATCACTCCGTACACATATTTTCCGGAACAGTGGCTATCTGTCTTTTTGGCATCCTCTTTAATTTCCTGGGAACTGGCCCTGTCTGTACGGAGATGAATATTATGCACCCGACTGCAAATTCATTAAAACGGATCAGCTGCAAAGCTAGGACACTGGCCCAGAGGAATGGAAGAGGCACAAGGTCTCTCTCTCTCTCTGTGTGTGTTTGTGTGGGTCCCACTAGCTGAGTCACAGCTATGGAATATTCTTTGTTTGAGGGGAAGAGAGGTCCCCGTGAGGATTTTCCAAAAGAGGGGGGAAGGTTGCTCTTAGTCTGGTGAAATGCGCGGTCAGGGACAGGAAGTTGCAAATACTATGCAGCAAAACTGGTGCATGTTTGCAATGTGGGTCTTGTGGTATTTCTATGGCAGATATGCTTCGGTCCTGTTCTGGGCACACCATGGCATTCTCTGAAGCTCGGTGCTTCAAAACTTAGGGAGGATCCACTCAGATACCAGTGGGGTATAGGAGATAGGGCCGAGAAAATCCAGGTTCAGATCCCGCCCAGTCCTTGGCTCTTACTGGCCAGCGTTGGGCTCATCATATAGAATTGTTGGGAAAATAAAATGAAAGATGTGAAAGAGTCCATCTAACCTACCTTGCAGGGTTGTTGTGAGGAAAAAATATCCTGTATGCTGTAGTGGGGGAATAAATATGTTCTGGGTAGACAGTTTGTTTGGTCGTATAATTATTAAATGGAATCTCCTGGATATAACATACTCTGCTGTAGCTAATATGTCTTCACTGACTTCCACCATCATTCCACCATCATTTTAATTAAATTGAATTTATAGCCTACCTTCCTCCTAAGACTCAAGGTGGGTTGCATACAAAATATAATCCCATAAAATCCCCTTAACCCCCCTAAAACAGCATTAACTTCCAAAGTACCAGGATGGCAAGGTCATATTCGGTCCAAATAACTTATTTTGACATAAATACTTCTGGTGTGTTCACTGCTCCTCCCAATTTGGTGTCATCTGCAAATTTAATGTGTAATCCCTCTACTTCCTCATCCAGATCATTGATAAAAATCTCACCACTTATCACCTAACCACCTAATCATCTGAAAATCCAGTCTGCAGTCCTGTTTATCCATCCAAGCATCATGGGGAGTCACATCAAAAGCTTTCCTGAAATCCAGGTAAACAATATTCACTGAGTTTCCATGATCTAGCAAGCTCGGCACTCGGTCAAAGAAAGAAACCAGGTTGGTCTGGAAGGACCCGTTGGAGGCAAATCTGTGCTGACTTTCCCAGATGAACAAATTGTCCTGTGTTCAGTTTTGGGCATCATGGGTGAAGAGAGTTGTAGGCAAACTAGAGTGTATCCAGAGGAGGGCAACAAAGATGGTGAGGGGTTTGGAGACCAAAACGTATGAGGCAAGGTTGGGGGAGCTTGGTCTGTTTAGCCTGGAGAGGAGACGACTGAGACGGGATCTGATAACCAAGTATTTAAAAGGGTGTCATATAGAGGATGGAGCAGAGTTGTTCTCTCTTGCCTCGGAGGGACGGACCAGAACCAATGGGATGAAATTAATTCAAAAGAAATTCCATCTAAACATCCGGAAGAAGGTCCTGACAGTCAGAGCGGTTTCTCAGTGGGACAGGATTCCTCAGGAGGTGGTGGGTTCTCCATCTTTGGAAATTACTGAACAGAGGCTGGATAGCCATCTGTCAGCTAGTTCTGTGAAGCTTAAAGAGTGCCAACAAAAGTACATCCTCCCCCAAATACCCTCTTGAACACAACAGGCTTACATGCCTTTATGAATGTGGCAATTGAAGCCTGGCAGGGGGACATGGGTGGCGGTGTGATGTCACTTCCGTTGAAAATCTGAATGTGGCACTATGCCTCTCTAGGAATCACATGAAACTCTATGGCAACACCATAGACTTCCTGGTGATTCCTAGAGTGGACTGGGGTTACTTCTGGGTCTTCCTGGAACTGATGTCACATCATCACCAATGGTGATTTAGGATTATTTTTCTCCCACCAGATGCAGTCAGGGTGGCAAGAAAAAGGAGACAAGGCAGGGAATCCTCCATCTGTGAGGTAGGTGGGGCTGAGAGAGCCCTGACAGAACTCCTCTGTGAGAACAGCTCTCAGAGAGTTGTGACTAGCCCAAGGTCACCCCGCTGGCTGCATGTGAAGGAGTGGGGAATCAAACATGGCTTTCCAGATTAGAAGCCGCTGCTCTTAATCATTATACCAAGCTGGCTCTCTCAGCCCCATCGAGGGAAGAAACAGCCTTGGGAAGGGGCCACGAGCTCCATGGGAATGAAGCAAAGCATTCTGGGTCGTGGACCAAGTCACCATCCATAAGAAGCACAGCAATAGTATGAAGTGCAAAAGGCCTCAGTAATCACAATGCCAAACGAATACATCAACAATCACGGGAAAACGCCTGCAGCGTTTCTCTGCTTGCCCTGGTTAAACGAGCTGCTTTCCATGTGGCTTTCCTTTTCTGTGTTAATTGTTTCGAGGGCAAGTAGAAAGTCCAGTTTCTGCAGGCAGGCTCAACGATCTTGACCCTCCGGTAACGGGGAAGAGAAATTTCTCCTGTGATCGTCGGAGTGGAAGAAATTGGGTGCACTGCCTTTGACTCCGAAACGCTTACCAGGGCAGCAGTGAGAATGATCCCATGTAGCTACTGTGCGAAAAAGGCACACGTCGCCACGTGTCTTTCTTGCAAAAACAAGGAAATTAACAAACACGGCAGCACCGCAGCCTACCTGCCTTCCCAATGTCTTCTCCCAGGCACACCACCTTGCTGTAGAGCTTAGCCTCCATTGCGAAGCAGACCTCCTGCACGATCTCTCCCACAGTGGACATGCCCATCCCGAATTGCTGGGGGACAAGTCTGAATGGGATGCTGTTTGCCAGGTACCATATAGCCATGACCACCCTCTTCTCCATGGTGATGGGCAGGCCCATGTTGGAAGCTTGACACTGCAGCCTCCCTCTGAGCATGTATACAAGAAGAAGAAGAAGAAGAAGAAAAGTTGTTTCTTATATGCTGATTTTCTCAACTCGAAGGAGTCTCAAAGCGGCTCAAAGAGGAATGGGAAGGCAACTGTAAGCCGCTTTGAGCCTCCTTCGGGTAGGGAAAAGTGGCATATAAGAACCAACTCTTCTTCTTCTTCTACATTCACCTTCTCTTTCCTCTCCTCACAACAGACACCCTGTGAGGGAGGGGAGGCTGAGAGAGCCCTGATATTCCTGCTTAGTCAGAACCACTTTATCAGTGCTGTGGTGAGCCCAAGGTCACCCAGCTGGCTGCATGTGGGGGAGCGCAGAATTGAACCCAGCTCGCCAGATTAGAAGTCCACACTCCTAACCAAACTCAAGCTCTGCGAAGGTGCCTCTGGTCCTCCTGAAGTTCAGGATCCATTCGTTGTCACTCCAAGTTGCCAGGACGACATTCTCCCACCAGCTGGTGCTTCTCCTGTCCACCCACACCTGTTTTGGGAAGCACTCTCCAGGGCTTACCTGGAGAGAGGTCTGTGTAGGGTCCACTTGTGCCTTGGCAGGATCATACTCCCATAGAAAAGAGCAGGGTCCTCCCTCATCTACATGAGGGTCACAGAGATGATGTTGGACAGTCAATGTCACCTGAGCCAGAATGGCCACCAAGAGATTCTCCATTGTAAATATACCCCTGAAATGGCCACTCTCAAGAAACAAAGCAAATTGGTGGAAAGGTGCGCTGCTTGGTGGGCTTATACAGGTAACATGGGGGTGTGTGTTCTGGGTGGGGATGTGCGCTCGACAGAACAATGAGCAGAAAAATGAAACGGGAAAATAAATTCCTATTGTAGAACAAAGCAATGCTTCAGTGTCATGGTGTTAATGCATTGCAACACATAAGTTTCCTTTAAAAAATAATTTTGGTGCTTGGGGGAAGTTTACAGACCACCAAACCTCCACTGAGACGGGATTGGCTGCAACCTGTGATTGACAGGCCAAGGAGCGGTAAGTAAAGTTAAGCGTTGCGCTCTCTTCTGCCTTCTCCCCTGCCTTGTAAGGAGGGGATAAGGCGTGATGCGGCGGCTGAGAAGCGCAGGACGAGTTTCCCGTATGGAGGGCTGCAAAGGTGAGGTTTACAATCTTGTGTTTGCAAGCCAGAGGCCACGCACGCTTTAGCCCTCCGTGCGGAATTGGTCATTGTTCTGAAAGCAGTTGCCATGACAACAGAAGGATCTCCACTGTGTTACTGAAGTACAGAAGAAAAGCTGGCTTTTTATATCCCACTTTTCACTACCCAAAGGAGTCCCAAAGTGGCTTACAATCACCTTGTCTTCCTCTCCCCATCCTGTGAGGCAGGTGGGGCTGAGAGAGCTCTGAGAGAACTAGAACTGGCCCAAGGCCACACAGCTGAATCAAACCCAGTTCTCCAGGTTAAATTCCACCACTCTTAACCACTACACCATGCTGGTTAATTTGTGACGATCATTTTTGTGACAGGTTCAGCCTTGTGTAGCAGGCATTTTGTGGCAGCTCTTCTGTTGTCATGCCTGCCATACCCTGTCAGCATTTGAGATTCTGACACTCACAACAGCTGGGGATTGCTGTAGGAATTCCTTCCACATACTTTGTAAAGGTCATAGAATTCTGGGGAATTCCTAGAGCACTGCAAATGCTGTAAGGGCACTTGGTCGCAATCACTCAGAGATGCTGTGAGAGCATCTGAGACATAATTTCTCTTCGTTCCTGTTAAACCGAAGGAAGGATGGGTGGGCAAATGATCAGCCTAGCACTGCTGTGGCCACGGGGCATTATGCACGGCAGGATACCTCATAAGACATCTGCAAAAAAAGAGATGGTTTCTTTTTTGATTTTGCATGTGGTCCTGGTTTCGCCATGGAAACCCACCATAGTATTTTTGATTCGGCATTGTCCTACCCTCTCATAGCAGTGAGTGTGGGTTTTCCACATGGTTTCTGTGCTGTATTTGAAACTAGCTTTACTATGACTTTTCTTTTACCCGGTGCCAGAGATGCCTATTTTTGCATGCATAAATGTTAACCTGTTTTGGGCCTCCTCCACTGTGCCACCATACACCAGTGGTTGAAGGGACAGCCCCATGTCCCTTGTCCACCTATGGGAGCTTGAGGTGCCCCTTGTTCGGTGCAGACCCTCCCACCTCTACAACAGTACACCAGCAGAAATTAATTCATTCATTCCCTTTGAGGGAGACAGTTTGTAGTGTTTTCAAATTGCCTTGTTTTGTTTCTTGTTGTTGGAGGTCTCCATGTCCATGAACTACAATTCCCATGAGGCCCTGCTATCAGTATGTGCTAGAGTGGTGGTCAGGTGTCATTGCAGCCTTCCAGAAGCATGTGCCAGAGTGGTGGTCAGGTGACATTGTCTGCCAATGATCATCTAGCGCAATAGAGGAAGAGTGGCCATTTCAGGAGTATATTTACAGTGGAGAATCTCTTGATGGCCATTCTGGCTCAGGTGACATTGATCGTCCAACTCATCTCTGCCACCCTCGCTTGGATCAGGGAGGACATGGATCTTTTCTATGGGAGTATGATCCCCCATGTACAGATTTGCCATCACCTTTCAAATGTATGATCAGAACACATGCATATGTGTGACTTTGGTGGAAACCTGTATATGCATAATCGCACTGGGAGTCTCTTTCCTTCTTTTCCACAGCATCTTGTTCCCAAAGCAGAGAGCCAGTTTGGGCCTTCCTGCATTGTCCTGGGATAGGCGGTATTTCGGAAGTATTCACCATCTTGGATTCTGTAGGGGATGCCCATTTGGAGACATCAGCCTCCATCATAGGAGGATTCTTGGCTTGAGGAGGAAGACTTTTTGGGGATGTCTCAGTGTTTTGTGATCGGACTTTGTGGTAGCCGTTTTGTGATGGTTCATTTTAGAGTAACTGTGTGCCTCTCAAGACAGATGTATGGAAAAGCTCAGACATTTTAGTATAACTAATTGAGATTTATTGAAAAAGAAATTCAGGAAAGATGGTAACACAGAAACAAAATGAACAGCATGACAAGGTTCAGATGTATTGATCTACGGCTCCAAGCCAGGTACAAGCACCCAGAACGACACTATAATTATTACAAAATATTGTCAACCAGTAAGGACTCGTAAGAAATGGGAATTTAAAATAATATTAAACAGGAATAGTTTAAAAAAAATTAAATTACCCGAATTCATAATGAATTCCCAGTGCTAACATATCTCTAAACCGCTCGGGGAGCGGTATACATAATTGGTTAAGGGGGGCGGGCCGAGTCTGGGATGCGGCCAAGGGGCCAATCGGCGTGCAGGGCCTTCGGTTTGGCCCCTAACCCAGACTGACAAGAACTCCAGCCAGTCGGGTGAGGGGCCAATCGGAAGGCACAAAGCGCCTTCCGATTGGCCCATTACCTGACCGCCTGGAGTTCGCCGCGGACCAGGGACTCAGCAGGTAGGTGACTGGCTGGGGGAGGCTTCCCTGTGGGCCAGGAAGCAGGGGAATCGCCAGGGAGCAGGGCGGCTGGGGTAGGCTTCCCTGTGGGCCTCAGAGCAGGCCCGCCATGTCCCCAATGCGGCGGGCCTGCTCCGAAGCCCGCAGGGAGCCCAGGGACTCGGCGGGGAGGGGGGCGGCTGGGGGGCTTTGAAGCCTAGTGTTTGACATAACTTGTAGGCAACGGCATAATGTTTAAGTACCTGTTTAGAGACTGCAGTGTTTTCCCCTGAGAGGAGCATTCTTAGTTTTCCTTCCTCTGATGCTCCAGGAGACCGAAGCAAAATGGGAGCAATGATCTTATTGCAGCGTACCCCATACTGTGGGCACCTAAAGAAAACATCTCCAGTATGATAAAATAACAGCACTAGCAAGCTTAGTATGCTCGGCTGGTCCTCCTTCTACGTTGCCTATGAACAAGCGGGTCTCATCTCCACATTGTTGTCTCTAGCAACTTCTCTCTTGGCAAAAGGTGACCCCAACCAGCATCTGGTAACTGCTTTTAACCATTTACTCCCCTGATCTGCTCACCGTCCAGAACCAATCAGGCCTCCTTCATCATGGAAAAAGCCGGAACCCAAATTGTCTGCCTCTATTGGCCCCCCCAGCTGCTTTGATGCTTCCCACATCTCTCCCAGCCGTAGTTGATTTCCGTGTCTAAGACCTTGCAGGCCAAAGGAAGAGAGTAAAGACTTAAGGAACACTCAAAGTTACATCTAAAGAGACTTCCTTCACAGTCTTCTTCCACGGCGGCCATTTTGTTTCCCCTCCAGACTTCCCACTGGGTCAGCAAGGTTGGGGACTGGCTTATTAAAACATCCCTGGAACTTCGAACACACTGTTTGTTTTGAGCATTTGAATCTCAGTCAAATTGACCAGTTGGATAACAGCTCCTTCCAGATTTCTTAGGCCTGCTGTTTCAAAGAGAGCCAGCTTGGAGTAGTGGTTAAGAGTGGCAGCCTCTAATCTGGAGAGTTGGCTTTGATTCCCCAGCTGAGTGACCTTGGGCTAGTCACAGTTCCCCTCAGAGCTCTCTGAGCCTCACTTACTTCACAGGGTGTCTGTTGTGGGGAGAGGAAGAGTAGGGGGCTGTTAGCCATGTTGAGACTCCTTCCAGGAGTAGTAGTAAGAAGAGTAGTAAGAAGAAGACTCTTCCTGCTCCTTTGGTCAGTGAAAAGCGAGATATAGCTTTTATTTCTCACTTTTCACTGAATGAAGGAGCAGGAAGAGTCTCAAAGTGGCTTACAGTTGCCTTCTCTTCCTCTCCCCACAACAGAAACCCTGTGAGGTAAGTGGGACTGAGAGTTCTCACATGAGTGCTCTGTGAGAACGGTTCTATCAGGGCTGTGATTATCCCAAGGCCACCTAGCTGATTGCATGGGGAGGGGCAGGAAATCAAACCAAGCTCCTTGCTCTTAACTACACTGCGAGGTACAAAGAAAACAAGACTCCTCCTCCTCCTTCCTGAGGACCGCCATTTTGACTTGTCCCATGGACAAGCAGAACCTGCAATTCTTTATTCTCATGCCATTTACCTGTTTCCTGTCACCTGAGAGCCAGTTTGGTGTAGTGGTTAGGAGTACGGACTTCTAATCTGGCATGCCAGGTTTGATTCTGCAGTCCCCCACATGCAGCCAGCTGGGTGACCTTGGGCTCGCCACGGCACTGATAAAGCTGTTCTGACCGAGCAGGAATATCAGGGCTCTCTCAGCCTCACCCACCACGCAGGGTGTCTGTTGTGGGGAGGGGAAAGGGAAGGTGACGGTAAGCCGCTTTGAGTCTCCTTCGGGTAGGGTACCGGGCCGCAGACCGGGGGTTGACGACCCCCACTCTAGGGTCCTCTAGTCCAACCCCCTGCACAATGCATGAATTCACAACTACCTGCCTACCCACAGTGACCCTAATTTCACGGCCAAGTGACTCCCCTGCACAATAAATCTCCAGAATGCAGCCTGGCCTGGAGGAAATTCACCGACCATCTCACAGTGGTGAACAGCAATTCTTATGGTTTTGGTGTTATGCCTCTACTGATACAGCCCAAGATTGTAGGAGGTGATGTGAAAGACCTCTACCCAAGATCCGGAAGAGCTGCTGCCAGTCTGAATGGATAATATTGACTCTCATGAACCTGCAAGCTGATTCAGTATAAGGCAGCGTCAGGTGTGTGAGATTTTCCTTCCAATTTGTCTCATTAAATTTCTTTATCCCTCCAGGCCAGACTGGATTCTGGAGATTTTTGTTGGGGGGGATGACTTGGGCAAGAAATTGTGGTCACTCTGGACAGGCAGGTAGTTGTGAGTTGGACTAGATGACCCTTGAGGTCCCTTCCACACTTCTTCTTCTTCTTCTTCTTTTTCTTCTTCTTCTTCTTCTTCTTCTTCTTCTTCTTCTTCTTCTTCTTCTTCTTCTTCTTCTTCTTCTTCTTCTTCTTCTTCTTCTATGAACTCGTTATCTGGCCTTATACCTTTCACCTTTATCATTCTATGTGCATTTCCCCTTTTTTCTTCTTCCCTGCCACTTAAAAACAAAACAAGACACCACTCATCCCCAGCTGGTCACAATTTGGGCACTCTTCCACCTCTTTCTGTCCCTCTCTTTGTTCTTTACTCCATCCCCCCCCCCCCACGGATGTGAAATGCAGGCCTCTATAGCCCAGTCTGTCTTTGAACCATTGCTATGAAGCTGTTACTATGGGAACTGGGGGGGGGGCTGGATTTTGGCCTCTCATCTTCCACAATGGCACCGCTCCACTCCAATTAAATCTTTTACAAGAGGGCGACTTTGGGTTAAGTAGAGGTGTTCTATCCAGGAATGAGAAATAGAACTCTTGGGTTTCAAAGTTCCTAGAGGGAAAAAAAAGAAACATTTCCCCATTGGTTTCCTGTGTCCCTTTTTCTCATGCTGAGTTGGTCTACCTAGTCCATTATGGCCTTTCTTGGGGTGGTGTTACTCTGGATTTTTGCTGCTTGGGGGGGGGGGGGGGGAGGCACAGTGGGCAGGCTTGTGGAGTCCTAGCCCTGGTGGTGGATCTCCTGATGGCCCCTTGGTTTTGGCCACAGTGGGACAGAGTGGGACATTGGCCTGCTCCAGCATGGCTTCTCTTATGTTTTTATGCCTGCAGAAGTGATGCTCTGAATATTTGGTGCTTGGGGGAGGGCTCCTGGAGTTCTGGCCCTGCTGGTTGACATCCTGATGGCCCCTGGGTTTTGGCTGCTTTGTGACACAGAGTGTTGGACTGGATGGGCCATTGGCCTGGTACCACGTGGCTTCTCTTATGTTTCCATGTCTGCAGAAGTGATGCTCTGAATTTTTGGTGGTTGGGGGGCGGGAACAATGGGAGAGCTTCTGGAGTTCTGGCCCTGCTGGTGGACCTCCTGATGGCCCCTGGGTTTTGGCCAGCGTGCGACACGGAGGGTTGGACTGGATGAACCATTGGCCTGAACGAACAGGGCTTCTTTCATGTTCTAAACTAGCAGCAGCCTAGCTGAGATGTCAGGGACTGAACTTGTAATCCCTTACATGTGAAGCACACAGATGAACTAGGGTTGTCAGGTCCCTTCCTGGCCACCAGGGGGGGATGGGTTGCCTGATCCATGTTTGAAAACATCCTCCAAAGCAGGGGTAGTCAACCTGTGGTCCTCCAGATGTCCATGGACTACAATTCCCATGAGCCCCGGCCAGCAAACTCTGGCAGGGGCTCATGGGAATTGTAGTCCATGGACATCTGGAGGACCACAGGTTGACTACCCCTGCTCCAAAGCATCCGTTTTCTCCAGGGGAACTGATCTCTGTCAAGGATGCCTGGAGGCTGACATCCTTAACATACATGAAACTGCCTTATACTGAATCAGAGATTCGCAACCAGGGGTCTGTGGGAGCGGTGGAAGGGGTCCTCAGCTTTTCCCCTCCTGCCTTAATGGACTTGACAACAAGATAGGTAACTGGCTGCTTTCATCGCTCCCCACCCCCTGTGCCCCCGAGGAAGGGGCGGAGCCTACACCCCTATTCCCAGCTTAAACTGCCTCCTGTCTCCTGTCTCTGCCCCACGTAGTCCTCCTCGAGCCTGCCTGTTTTCACTGGTGATGTCACTTCAGGTGATATGTTACTTCTGGGGGGCGTGGCAGGGAGGCGTGGCCAGCTGACCTCACTTCCGGGGCTCCTCGAAGCCTGAAAAATTATCTCAGGGGCTCCTCCATAGTCCAAAGGTTGGAAAAGGCTCATCTAGGTCAATCTTGTCTGCTCAGACCTGCAGCAGGTCTCCAGGGTCTCAGGCCGAGAAAGGTCTTTCACATCGCCTCCTGTCCGGTCCTCTTAGAATCATAGAACCATAGAGTTGGAACCACCAGGGGGTGGCTGGAGAACTCCTGGTGTTCCATCTGGTCTCCAGGCAACTCCCAGCAGGTCTCCTGGAGAAAATGGCTGCTTGGGGAGGTGAACAGCATGGCATTATGCTCTGCTGAGATCCCTCGCCCTCCTGAAATGCCACCCCCCAAATCTCCAGGTATTTCTGAACCCAGAGACGGCAATCTTAACCCCTCTGGCCAACTCATGCCATAGTCCAACTGTTTGCCCCAAGGTGACTCCTCCCACAATCTTGGCTCCGCCCCATTAGGCAGACCCGGCTTAGGGGGCCTCAGCCCCATACACCACATTCAGCCGGGACATCTTTCTTTCTTTATATTTCTATTTATTTCCCACCTTCTCCCCAAAGACTCCGGGCGGATTATGGCGCCGAATAAAATTTACCCACATGAAATTGCAAGTACAAAAACAGGGCCTTAAGCAAGATTAGGCTGTAAAACGTTCAAAGCAGAAGAGATTAGGAACCAAATTGCCCAAACTGAACCTGCCATGTGGGAAAGAGGAGGGGTGTGTGTGTCAAAACAATATAGTCCTTGGATGGAGTTTAGTTGGGTAGATTCTGAGAGAGAGAGGCCAGCAGATTTTGATGTAATTTCAGGCCTCAGCCGCAAGACGATAGAGTCATAGAATCATAGAATCATAGAGTTGGAAGGGGCCATACAGGCCATCTAGTCCAACCCCCTGCTCAACGCAGGATCAGCCCAAAGCATCCTAAAGCATCCAAGAAAAGTGTGTATCCAACCTTTGCTTGAAGAAGGAATGGCTGCTGCAGAGTTCTGATCTCACTTGGCAGAATGAGGGTGGTCAACCTCCAGGTGGTACCTGGGGATCTCTCGCTATTCTACCTGATCTCCAGATGAACAAGATCAGAAAGTCTGATCTGCTTTGGAGGGTGGGCTCCAAGGCATTACGCCCCACAGGGGTCCCTCCCTGTCCCAAATCCTGCCCACTCTTGATTCCACCCCCAAAGTCTCCAGGTATTTCCCGACCCAGAGCTGGCAACCCTCACCAGGCTAGGGCCAGGGCTGAAAAGGCCCTGGCCCTGGTTGAGGCTAGTTTAATTGCCTTGCCAACTTGGTGTAGGGGTTAGAAGCGCTGATTTCTTCGATTCCCCGCTCTTCTTCTTCTTCTTCTTCTTCTTCTTCTTCTTCTTCTTCTTCTTCTTCTTCTTCTTCTTCTTCTTCTTCTTCTTCCCCTCATAAGGACACAGGAGAGCCCTGGTGGGTCAGTCCCTCCAGTCCAGCATCCTGCCTCACACAGGGGCCAGCCAGTCCTTCTGGAGGACAGAGAGGCCAAGTCTGACCCTTGATGTTGCTTCCTGTCTCTGGGATTCAGAAGTTGACTGTCTCTGAATACGGAATCTCCCTTTAGTCACCATGGCTAGTAGCCATGGATAAATGTGTCCTCTTTGAATCCATCTGATCCCCTTTTAAATCTCTCCCAATTTGACTTTTAATCACTATGCAAAGCTGTCTTCAAATGTTGGTGAATATGAATAATTAATGTTGCCAGACTTCGAAGCTTAGCTCTGTCCTCCAGTGTCTAGAAGTTAAATCTCTACATGGGAAATGGGGGGTATCAGGTCTCTGGTACACATGCGCCTTGATGCCTGCGCATGAGCCTTAATGCACAGCCTGCCATAGCCTCTGTGCCAATGGCTCAGGCTTCTTTTGAACAATTGCAAGGATTGGATATGGCCACCCTCTAGGGTTTGAAAGTGGGAGACAAACCAATGTGGTTCTGCCACTGTCAGAAGAAGAAGAAGAAGAAGAAGAAGAAGAAGAAGAAGAAGAAGAAGAAGAAGAAGAAGAAGAAGAAGAAGAAGAAGAAGAAGAATTGGCTTACAATTGCCTTCCCTTTCCTCTCCCCACAACAGACACCCAGTGAGGTAGGGGAGGCTGAGAGAGCCCTGATAGAACTGTTCAGTCAGAACAACACTGTCAGGGCTGTGGCGAGCCCAAGGTCACCCAGCTGGCTGCAAATGGGGGAGTGCAGAATCAAACCCAGCTGGCCAGATTAGAAGTCCACACTCCTAACCACTACACCAAGCTGGCTGTAACAAGCCTGGTCTTCCTTGGTGGTCTTCCACCCAAATACTAACCAGGGCTCAACCTGCTTAGCAGCCAAGATCTGATGAGAATGGGCTATCCAGGGCTATCCAGTTTTTCAGAGAATTACCATCCTTGAAATAAAGCCCTCATGTAAGCCAGGCTGGCTAATACAATGACCAACTCCTCCAATGCTGCAGAGAGACGAGGAGACAGTGTGTACCTATGTAGACCCCCTGTACACTGTAACACGGGAAGCTGGGAAGATGGCACCCACCCTCCTAGCCCCACCTGGATTACCGCAAGAAACGGATGCCTGGCCCCCGAGTCTCCTTGCAGCAGAGCAACGTAGGGCCCGCCTATCTTGCTCCAGGTGATGCTGCTGCCTGCCTCTTCGTCCCATACTACCAAGGTCAGGTGCGGGGAGTAAGAAGAACATTGCAAGCTATTGGGAAATACCTGGGGATTTTGGGGATGGAGCCTGAGGAGGGTGGGCTTTGGGGAGGGGAGGGGCTTCATTGGGATAGACGGCCATGGCGTCCACCTTCCAAGGCGGCCAGGGGAATTGATCTTGGTCATCTGGAGAGCCATTGTAATACGGGGAGATCTCCGCAGTTTGGCCACCCCTGCCCTATAAGGCGGCTGCAATTTGCCTCCCTCAGCCCTTCCTTTTCCGCACAGCGACAAAGGACCGTGGGGGCACCGTGGAGGAGGCGAGGAAGACGACAAGGAAGCGGAAACTGTTTCAGCGAAAACCGGTGGTCTCTGTGTGTCTGTGTCGGGAGGGGGAGAAAACAGATGAGCTCCCCTGTCCTCTTCAGCGGAATGAGGTGGGGGAGTCCTGCAGCCACTTGAAATTAAGTGGGCGATTAGCAAGCGAGACACTCTTGAGAAGGCCGGGATGAGCAGGCGACGGGTGGGCAGTGTGAGGACGGAGGAGAGACGTGCCCTGATTTGTGAAGGTGAAGCTCGGCTAACGTGGAACGTGTCCAGCTCAGGCAGACGTGAGCCTGGCCGGTCCGGCAGTCCGAGGGGTAGCGGTTGCATTGGGCGGCCTCTCGACTGGACCTCGGTTCAGAATCAGAAGCACATGGAGCTGGAAGAGGCCGCAGAGGGCCATCGAATCCAGCTCTCCACCTTCTCGGAGACAAAAAACACAGCATTCCTGACAGGTTCTCTCCCTATCTCTTTGGTGTCATGGTTAAGAATAGCGGCCACTTATCTGGAGATTCGGGTTTGATTCCCTGCTCCTTCACATGCAGCCAGCTGGGTGACCTTGGACTAGTCACAGTCCTATGGAAATATAGAATCGTAGAGTTGGAAGGGACCTCCAGGGTCATCTAGTCCAACCCCCCGAACAATGCAGGAACTCACAACTCCCTGCTCGCTCATGGTGACCCGGATTTCATGCCCAAATTATGCTCCCCTGCAGTCTCCAGAATCCAGCCTGGCTTGGAGGAAATTAACCTAGCACCCTACAGTAGAATTTAGCAATTCCCTGGGTATGCAAGGAAGGGCCATAGGAGACAAACACCAGCACATCCCTTCCTGCCCACACACTCACAATCAGAATACATTAATAAAATCTGCATTTCTGTCAGGTGACTCTCTAGTCTCTGCTTAAAAACTTCCACAGAAGGAGAACCCACCACCTCCTGAGGAAGCCATCGAAGAACCTCTCTAATGGTTAGGAACTCCTTCCGGATGTTTAGCCGAAAACTCTTTGGAATTAATTTTAACCCATTGCTTCTGGGCCGCCCCCCTGGGACAACACAAAACAGCTCTGCTTCATCTCCTGTATGACAGCCTCTCAAGTATTTGAAGATAGTTATCATACCACCTCTTAGTCATCTTCTCTCCAGGCTAAACAGACCAAGCTCCTTCAACCTTTCCTCATATGACTTGGTCTCCAAACCCGTGTTAGAAATGTTTTCACAGAGCAGTTCTGTCAGAGCTCTCTCAGCCCCACCTATTCACAGGGTGCTTGTTGTGGGGAGAGGAAGGGAAGGCGATTGTAAGCTGCTTGGAGAGTATTTTGGGCAGTGAAGAGCAAGGTATAAAAACTAACTCTTCTTCTTCCTAAAAACTTCCATCGAAGGAGACTCCGCCACCCTCTGAGGCTGCATATTCCATCCATTAACAACCCTCACCACAAGAAAATGCTTTCTAAGATTTAAGTGGAACTTCCTTATCCCGTAATTTGAACCCGCTGCTCCTAGTGCTTGTCTCTAAAGTGTTTGCTGGCAGAGGCTCATGGGAATTGTAGTCCACGAACATCTGGAGGACCACAGGTTGACTACCCCTGCTTTAGGGAACAACTTGGCCCCCTCTTTGACATGTCCACCTTTGACGTGGTTAAGCACATCTGGCTGCGGGGTGGCCAGTGGGAAGTGGTTCTTGGAGAAAGGGGAAGGCCTGGAGCTGACTGAGACGGATAAGAAAAGTTCTGGCAGTTTTTGATAAAGGCAGTTTGGCTGTCCTCTTGAAGCCCTTCCAATCCTGAATTTTCATTAATTGGCGAGGGTGTCATCGTGCCGTGGCTGGAATCGATTTGACAGCTCTGGAAAAGTAAAGAAAAGAGCACGGCAGTTCTCCCGACTAATTGGGCAATGGATTTTTGAAATGTCACGTCCCTCTCCCACCCCCAAAAAAAGAATGCACCGAAAGCCTTCCCACCCATCCTGCCTACCTGTTGGTTCATTTTGGCAATAATAACAAGGACATGAGTAAAGTGATTGCCGTCAAATCCATGAGCGAGAGGGTTGTCGGTGTCCTGCACAGTGCAGGGGGTTGGACTAGATGACCCAGGAGGTCCCTTCCAACTCTATGATTCTGTGATTCAATAGGAGAGACTTAAGTGACTGCGAGAAACCGGTCTGCGGATCAGCCAATGAGAGGAGACAGGCATAGGCCAGGAATAAATAAGTAAAAATTGTGTGTGTGTGTGTGTGTTGTGCGTTGTGTGTGTGTGTGTGTGGGGCTACTCAGACTGGCAGCAGTTCCCCAGGGTCTCAGGCAGAGGTCTTTCCCATCAGTGTGGTGTAGTGGTTAAGAGTGGCGGTTTCTAATCCGGACAGCCAGATTAGTTGTGAGTGTCCTGCATTCTGTAGGGGGTTGGGCTAGATGACCCTGGAGGTACCTTTTCAACTCTATGATTCTATAAGCTGGGTTTGATTCCCCACTCCTCCCTATGCAGCCATCTGGGTGACCTTGGGCCAATCACAGCTCTTGGGCTCATCACAGCCCGGGATAGTGCTCTTCTGACTGAGCAGTTCTTTGAGACTACTTTGGGCAGTGAAAAGTGGGGTATAAAAACCAATTCTTCTTCCTCTTAAGAGTGGTGACCTCTGATCTGGAGAGCCAGGTCTGATTCCCCATTCCTCCCCCATATATGGCCAGCTGGGTGACCTTGGGCTAGTCACAGTTCTCTCAGAGCTGTTCTTGCAGGGCAGTTCTCTCAGAACTCTCTCAGTCCCACTACCTCACAGGTTGTCGGTTGGGGGGAGAGAAATGGAAAGATATTTATAAGCCGCTTTTTGGTAGTGAAACACAAAAAAAACCCCAGCTCTTCTTCTTCTACAGCCTGGTCCTTACTGAAGATGGGTGAGGGTAAGAAAGTTATATTAGGCTCTGGGAGACCCGGGTTCGAATCTCCATTCTGCCACAGAAGCTTGCTGGGTGACCTGGGCCAGTCACACCCTCTCATCCTAACCTACCCCACAGGGTTGTTGTGAAGATAAAATGAAGGAAAGGATGGGAGATGCTTTGGGTCTCTGTTGGGGAGAGCAGTCTCCATCGCCTCACCCCAACACTCTATAAACGCTACAATACACCGTCTCTCTCAATACACTCAGTGCAGTGTAATAGGGAAATTTGAGCTGGGGAGAGCAAAATCCTCAATGATCTTTTCACAAATGCACATCATCAGCTGACACTACAGCCATCCAGGAGCAAATGTGAAGCAACTGGTTCTGTAGCCCACCTGTCAGGGTTGTTGTGAAGATTACCTGGAGAGCATAGAATTGTGCTCTTGGGGTGAAGGGCAGGATTGTGTGTGCATGCTGTTTGCCGTCATGCTTCTTCTGACTTATCCTATCATTAACAGCATCCTATCATTAACTGCCTAAGAATCATAGAATCATAGAGTTGGAAGGGACCTCCTGGGTCATCTAGTCCAACCCCCTGCAGAATGCAGGACACTCACAACTACCTGCCCACCCACAGTGACCCCAAGTTCAGACCCAAATGATGCCTCCCCCAAACCAGAATCCCTGGCCAGCCTGGCCTGGAAGAAATTCACCTTCTGATCCCAACGTGGTGATCGGCCTTTCCCTGGGCATGCAAGAAAGGGTCACAAGAGCCAAGCACTCACACAATCCCTTCTGCCCACCCCAAAATCAGATTTTACTCAGATCTTGCAGAGGGCTGCGGCTTTATCGAGTCGATCCATCTCATGTTTGGTCTTCTTCTTTCCCATCTGCCTTCTAGTATGATTCTCTTTCCCAGTGAGCCTTTCCACAATAGTTTCAGAGGTTAGCCATGTTGATCTGCAGGAGAAGAACCAGATTTTGGTCCTGCTACACCTCAGAGACCTACGAGAGCTTTCGTAACCCAATGCTCCCTATTGTTTGTCAAAGGCAATTTCGACTCTCGATGGGTTATACTCTCAAAATCTCACAGGGTGTCTGTTGTGGGGAGAGGAAAGGGAAAGGGATTGTAAGCCGCTTTGAGCCTCCTTCGGGTAGGGAAAAGCGGCATATAAGAACCAACCTTCTTCTTCTTCTTGATGGTTTCTTAGGTGCGGCAGGACTCAGATCTAGCTCTTCTCTCTAAACGCTCAGAGAATGGTAACCAAAGGGCGGGATAAAAATGCCTGATTGACATTCCGCGGGTAGCTGTGGAATAGCTTAGGGTCATTGGCAACCGGTGCTATAAAACCTGGATGCCCACAGCTCAGCATGAGAGTTTCAAGTCAACCCTGCCCATTTCAGAAGATTAATTAATGCAGACGAGCACGCTGTAGTCATAACAGGCTTGTAAAATTGAGCCCCGCAGGTGATTCCGCACTTTGCGGAATGGCCACTAGGTGACAGCATAGGGACACCGCTGATCCCGTTTCTTCCACTGGGCCCAGTCTGGCTTATTCCTTAGACCAGGGGTAGTCAAACTGCGGCCCTCCAGATGTCCATGGACTACAATTCCCAGAAGCCCCTGCCAGCAGGGGCTTCTGGGAATTGTAGTCCATGGACATCTGGAGGGCCGCAGTTTGACTACCCCTGCCTTAGACAATCCACCCAAGGATTCATCTGGTGGAAAAAAGAAATGAAAAGATTCCGTTTTAGAAATAATTAAATCCTATACGAGACGATTTGTGGGCGACCCTGGGCTTCCCACGGTATCCACACACTTTCGAGATATTGGGATATTTATACAGCGGATGAAGGTCTGATAATCTGGGCCTAAAAGTGAGGGGAAACGCCGAATTCTGAAAGTACAGGGAAGCAGCATGATATGCTGGTAGATACACAGCCCAACCAGGACCCACTGACTTTATACAATACGGCGGATCGAATAAGGCAGGGGTAGTCAAACTGCGGCCCTCCAGATGTCCATGGACTACAATTCCCAGGAGCCCCCTGCCAGCATTTGCTGGCAGGGGGCTCCTGGAAATTGTAGTCCATGGACATCTGGAGGGCCGCAGTTTGACTACCCCTGGAATAAGGGATAAACGAAAAAGTTGCAACCCGGTTGCCTACGCATATGGCTCTCTGTGCCTCCGTGCCTTTCCTTCCGATGATGTCGCCTGAGGTCCATCTTTGGCCGAGGCTTTATCCGGTGCTTCTTGTTTCAGAGATGAAGTGCCTGGCTGAAGAAAACGCTTAGCTCCAGGGAATTGGAGAAGAGAGTCCTTAACAGCCTTGTAGACCAAGATATCTTAATTAAACTCCTCGTAGTGAATTTGCGAGGTGACGGAGATGCTCTGATCCACCAGGCGAGGCTACAACCTGCCGTTTACACCTCATTTATTTCCATTAATGGTATTTTTTAATAGACGCCTTTTCTCATTCCAGCCGTGTGCCGGGTGGGTGGCAGGAGAAATCTACCGGCAAATGGGGCAGCGTCTAGGGCAGGCCTTCTCAACCGGGGTTCCATGAAATCTCGGGTTTCTTGCCGGCCCTGGAAGGGTTGCTGAAGGGGTGGGAGTTCATTGATTTTTGATATTTTATTTTTTTAATTGATGGTTTCAGCAAGCCGGGCGCAGCAGCTTTGCACAGTGAAAATCGACGGCCGGCTTTCACGACTGGGGGTTTCGTGAAACCCTGGAGTTTCTTGACAGCCCTGGAAAGGTTTCCGGAATGGGTAGGAGTTAATTAATTTTATGTAGTTCTTATGTTATTATTCATTTTATTATTTATTTTCTTAGATTTTTATACCGCCCTCCCATACGACTCAGGGTGGTTAACATGGGAAAATATGGGATACACAGAACGTTATACATTAATAACAGTAATAACAATATATCGATAACAATTCCAACAGTAAATATAAGTTTAACAGGTTACCATAATTAACTCATTGAGCAGTTTCAATAGAAGAACTTTAACAAAGCCCCTAAGGCGGTCAGAAACATTCTGATTATGGAGGGTATGATTTGAAGGGGGACTGCCGGATGTTTCTAGGTCAGATTAACCTCGGTTGAATGCCTGGTGGAGGAGCTCCCTTTTGCAGGCCCTGTGGCATTCTGGGAGTTTGGGCAGGGCCCTGATCTCTTCAGGGAGCTCGTTCCACCAGGTGGGGGCCAGGACCGAGAAGGCTCTGGCCCTGGTTGAGATCGGATGTACTTGTCTGGGGCCAGGGATATGCAACCAGTTGGAGGTGGCAGAGTGTAAGGGTTTTTGACAGGTATAGGCAGGGAGATGGTCTCTCAGGTACACTGGGCCCAGACGACGTATGTAAATAATCATTGGATGACACGACCATATATGGTCATGTCGACCCACCCCCTCCCAGGATGGCCAATGATGTGCTTGGAGGGGATGGGAAGGGGAGGGGCCCAGGTGGGCATGTTCATAACCATCCTTCCCAACCATATTCTGCACGATTGCCATTCTTTTGGGTTTCTCAAAATCTAAAGAATGTTTCAGGGGTTTCTCAAGGGCAAGAAAGCTGAGAAAGGCTCATCTGGGGTGATGTGTTAGAAGGTCCTCTCAGACACTATAGGGAATATCTATAAAAAAGTTTCTCCTGACACTTCATTCATGTCTGAAAATGCTTAATCTCAGTATATTCCCACCCCCTTGAATGGCTCCCTTCCGTTCACCCACCGTCATCGATATGGCTGGGGAAAGAAAGGGGGAAAAACCCTCCAGTCGGTCAATGGTGGATGAGCAAAATGGCAGCTCCGTGGAAGGTAGAACATTTTTAGCGCGACAAATGTCAAAAACTTTTATTGTATCTCTGTATTTATTGAATGTTGGTTTTGGAGGTTGTGAACCGTTCTGAGCCCACTAGCAGGGAAAGTGTAGTCAATAAAATCAATATAGAATCATAGAATCCGAAGATTCTTAGCGAGATCTTTTGGCGTACCGCAGGGCCTGCAAAATGGGGCTTTTCCACCAGGTTGATGGTTGAGGCGGGGGTCGGTGCAGAAGATCGAGATGTCCCTCCTTCCATTCTGTTCCGTTCCGTTCCGTTCCGTTCCGTTCCGTTCCGTTCCGTTCCGTTCCGTTGTTATTAACAACTGGGCACTATTAACATCTTAATTAGTCAGCCCTCCTTCCTGTTTACCCCCTTGTGTGGTTAAGGGGGGGTGGGTTTATATTTCTCGCCGTGTTTTTTATGTTATTAGATTGCTGTGATTGTAATGGGATTTTATGTTTTTAATGGGGGGTTTAAATTGTTTATGGGTTTCTGTGACCCGCCACGAGCTGGCTTTGGGAGTGGCGGGGAATAAATATAAAAATAAATAAAATAAATAAATGAGGGACCTATAGGGTCATCTAGTCCAGCCCCCCTGGAGAATGCAGGAATCTCACAAGTAACTGCCCACCCACAGTGGCCCTAATTCCATGCCCAGGTGATGCCTCCCCAAAATTAGAATCCCTGTCCACTCTGTCCTGGAAGAAATTCACTTCCCGACCCCAAAGTGGCAACTGGCATCTCCCTGGGCATGCAAGAAAGGGCCACAAGAGCCAAGCATGGACACAAGCCCTTCTGCCCACCCACTCACAACCTGCCTAAGTTCACAGAATCAGCATTTCTGTCAGGTGACTCTCTATCCTCTGCTTAAAAACTTCCATTGAAGGAGACCCACCATCTCCCGAGGAAGCCCATTCCACCGAGGAACCGCTATAACTATCAGGAACATCTTTGGACTTGATTTCATCCCATTGGTTCTGGTCTGACCCTCTGGGGCGACAGAAAACAGCTCTGTCTTGTAAGCCCTGCAGGACAATTTGAGCTCCCAATTTATGCTGGACAGTCAAGCTGCCAGGCCTGGGCTGGCAAACCCCTGGAGATTTGGGTGAGATCCCTAGGGAGGCTGGGGGGGGGGGTCTAATGCCATTAAGCCAACCCCATCCCGGAAGCAGCCGGTTTCTCCGGGGGAGTTTCTCCAGAGATCAGCTGCGATGCCTGTAGATCTCCAGGCCAGAGTTGGAAGGTAGCAACGCTAATAAGCAAGAAGACGGCCATCCTTTACCAGCCTCTTCTGGTTCTGCCTTTCAAAATAGCTGCCTGCCCATATCGTCTGGGCATGACAATGAGGTGGCAGGGGAAAGCTTCCTTTGCTTTGTTTCCATCGGCAGGGCTCAGAATGATCTTCCTGCTCTCCTGGGAGCAACAGCAATTTAATGGGATAGCAATAAAACAGCCCAACTCAACAGGGATAGAGCCATGGCTCCGTAGCTGAGTGCCAGTTTTGCATGCTCATTTAGTCCCTGGCACCCTCCTGCTCAAAGGACCGGGGGCGGGGGGGGGCAGGCTGCATGCCAGAACTGAGAACCTGGAGAGGTACAGCCAGTTCGAGATCCAGCGAGGTGTCGTGCTGAAGAGCAATGGCCTCTAATCTGGAGAGACAGGTTTGGTTTCCCCGCTCTTCCTCCACACGCAACTTGCTGGGTGACCTTGGGCCATCCCAAGTTCTCTCAGAGCTCTCCCAGCCCTCCCTACCTCACAGGGGGCCTGTTGTGGGAAGAGGGAAGGTAGGGGACTGGAAAATGTCTTTGTTGAAATGTGCAGCTCCAAGCACTGCCAGGGGAATGAAGGAACCTCAGATTTCCCACCAGTGGAAACAGCTATCCAGGGGCCAACCTGGTGTAGGGGTTAGGAGTGGCAGCTTCTAATCTAGTGAGCTGGGTTTGATTCCCCGCTCTTCCACATGCAACCAGCTGGGTGACCTTGGGCTCGCCACGGCTCTGATAAAACTGTTCTGACCGGGCAGTGATATCAGGGCTCTCTCAGCCTCACCCACCTCACAGGGTATCCACTGTGGGGAGAGGAAAGGGAAGGCGACTGTAAGCTGCATTGAGACTCCTTCGGGTAGAGATAAGCGGCATATAAGAACCAACTCTTCTTCTTCAGTAATCTCAGGCCTCTCTCAGCCTCACCCACCTCACAGGGTGTCTGTTGTGGGGAGAGGAAAAGAAAGGCGACCATAAGCCTCTGTGAGACTCCTGGTAAAGAAAAGCAGCATATAAAAGCCAGCTCTTCTTCTGTTTACGCTCTCCTCCGGATCCACATGTCCATTCTCAAGGCCTAGGAAACCAGTGGGAGCACTAAATAAACCCCCCCCCCTCTGCTGTGGAGCTGCATAGAGTGACAAAGAGGTTTTTAACGGTTAGACATTTCTGCATGTGACCAAGAGCTGAGGTGATTTGTGTAAACATTTGTTTTGGTCCTTGGGCTCAGACCCAGGACAAAATGCCGACAATCTCTTCTCAGATCACCCCAGTCTGTTTTCGAGATTAATTACAATCTTGTGGGGACCTGCTTTGGACTGAGGTCACACCGAGACGGAAGAGGGTTATGTTCCACTCCTTCACCCTGGCACTCTTTTGCAATTCAAAATCCTCCCTGCTAAAATATGACACTATCAGGACAGCAGCGGTGCTAGCTGCAGTGTGGGGAAGTGGGGAGTTTCAGTTACTAAGCCTATGTGGGGATCGAAAGGCTTTCCTTCCTTCCCTCTCATGTCTCTTCAGGCCTTGTGGAACTGAATTGGGTCCTGTGCTGTTGCAGGGTGAAATTGCGGAACTTCTTGAAGAGCAAGGCCACATCATCCAATCACATAGAATCTTAGAATAATAGAGTTGGGGGGGACCTCCTGGGTCATCTAGTCCAACCCCCTGCACTAGGCAGCACACCCACATCCCTATCGCTCGTCCGCTGTAACCTGCCACCCCCTTGAGCCTTCACAGAATCAGCCTCTCTGTCAGATGGATACCCAGCCTCTGTTTAAAAATTTCCATCATTGTCATGTGAGTCTGAGAGATCAAAGAATGCGGTGATAATTGATGCTAAGGTCAAGGGCCGCTAAGGATCATGTAGGATGGGCCCCCCAAATACCAAATTGGCCTCAAACAAGACCCAGGCCTTTTTAGCCCTGGCTGAAGAGAGCCAGTTTGGTGTAGTGGTTAGGAGTGCGGACTTCTAATCTGGCATGCCAGGTTCGATTCTGCCCTCCCCCACATACAGCCAGCTGGGTGACCTTGGGCTTGCCACGGCACTGATAAAACTGTTCTGACCGAGCAGTAATATCAGGGCTCTCTCAGCCTCACCCGCCTCACAGGGTGTCTGTTGTGGGGAGAGGAAAGGGAAGGCGACCGTAAGCCGCTTTGAGCCTCCTTTGGGTAGAGAAAAGCGACATATAAGAACCAACTCTTCTTCTTCTTCAGTAATATCATGGCTCTCTGAGCTTCACCTACCTCACAGGGTGTCTGTTGTGGGGAGAGGAAAGGGAAGGCGAATGTAAGCCACTTTGAGCCTCCTTTGGGTAGAGAAAAGCGGCATATAAGAACCAACTCTTCTTCCCTGGTGAGATCAGGGTCCTTCAGGACCTTGGACAGTTATACAGGGCTTGAGAGGTAACTGTTCTGCAGGGCCTAAGGTTGGGGCCTAAAGAGAATGCTGAAATCTTGGCCTCCCTGCTTAAAACACCAGCCACATTATATCTGAGGCTGGATATCGAATCTATATCGACCCTCCTGTTACAGAAATGGCTAGAACTATTTTAAGGAATTCATTTTGTTTTTAATATAAAGTATTAGAATATGGTTCTGTTGCAGGTTTTCTCAACCAGGGTTTCATGAAACCCTGGGGCTTCTTGTCGGGCCTTGAAGGGTTTCCTGAACGGATGGCAGTTGATTCGTTTTTAATACATATTTGAAATTTGTTAAACATTTATTGGGTGATATGACCGTATATTGTCATGTCGACCATGAACCCCCCCTCCCCCTCCCCAAATTCCCACTGATGGATTTGTAAGGGATGGGGAAGGGGAGGGGCCCTGGGTGGGCGTGTCCACAGCTCTGCTTTCCAACCAGATTCTGCATGTTTGCCCCACTTTTGGGGTTTCTTGAAGCCTGAAGAAAGTTCCAGGGGTTTCTCAGTGGTAAAAAAGTTGAGAATGGCTCTTCTATTGTCTTTCAAAATGTTATTACCTGCCCTGAACCCTAGGGGAAGGTCAGGCTAATAAGAATAATGGTAACCAGTCTGCTTCCAGATCAAGTTTAAGGTTTTGTTTTTGACCTTTAAGGCTATATGCGGCTTGGGCCCTACATATTTGCGGGACCATTTGTCTGCCTATGTCCCCCGTGGGGCGCTTCACTCTGCGGATACGAACCTGCTGGTTGTCCCAGGCCCCTGGGACATTGGCCTGGCTTTGACTGGGGCCAGGGCATTTCTGGCCCCAACCTGGTGGAATGAGCTCTCTGGAGAGCTACAGGCCCTGCCGGGTTTGTCAGCTTTCTGCAGGGCCTGCAAGACGGAGCTTTTCCCACCAGGCATATGGTTGAGGCCGGGTTGTGGTCCCGGAGTTACCATCAGGGGAGCCTCTAGTGTTAGTGAGATCAGGACCCTCACTCCTAATGAAAGAGCTCCTTGACTGCAAGATGGACAGGGGGTAGGTGGTGAAGAAGAAGAAGAAGAAGAAGAAGAAGAAGAAGAAGAAGAAGAAGAAGAAGAAGAAGAAGAAGAAGTAGAGTTGGTTCTTATATGCCACTTTTCCCTACCCGAAGGAGGCTCAAAGCGGCTTATAGTCACCTTCCCATTCCTTTTGCCTTCCCATTGCTCTAACTCTGTTGTACTGCAATCTTTTAATGTGTCAGGGTATTTTTTTAAGGGTTGTATTGTTTTTATTGTCTAAACTGCCACAAGTCTTTGAGACTGGCGGTATATAAGTAAAACAAACAAACAAACAAACAACAACAACAACAACAATATACAAACTGGTCCACTGCCTCACCCTGAGCTTGTTATGTACACCCTGCAGCAGGGGCCTCGAGGTCTTGTGAGCTTGCCCAACCTGACTCGGGCGGAGGAGGGGAGAACAATATTGTAAGCCACTTTGGGTCCCCCGTTGGGGATCAAGAGGAGTCTAAACAAATAATTTAGGCAATATACGTGTGCTGGGAGTGAGGGAAGCATAGATTGCATCCAGTTTTCTCATTCGGTCTCCCGAGCATTTTTCTAACTCAAGTAAAAGATTCCCAGTGGGTTGGAAGAATCTGCCGGGTCCCTCTGGGAAGTGGAATCCAACAGCCCTGTCGCCTGGAAGAATTTGAGCCTTGAGAGAAGCACGCTCGCAGGAGTGTCGCTGTGATTTCCCAAGGAAAGGTGATGGAGATCCATCCTGCCCTGAGAACATTCACCAGGCATGGTTGTATCCCAGGGGCTCAGCCGGGCCTCGATGGAGAAGCACAGAACCTTCCAGGGAAGATGCTCCGTAATTGTTTAGGCATGAGTTTTGTCAAGGCGTACAATACCAGCAGCTTCCTCGCGCGAACGGTTGGCCGTTCGACAAGGTCGTGGTTCTCGGTATTAAGGAACGGGGAGATCTTCTCCTCCATTTTGGAGAAAGGTCAGGAGAAGGCCTGGCTTTGAGGGGATAATCGCCAGGTTCAGTGACAGCTCCATCTATCACATGGCCAAAGGGTCTGCCTGGGTTCCCTTTCTCCCCCTCCCGCTTCCCATCTTCAGAAGCGCATCCCCTTTGCGTTGCTCCTGTTACCTCCTTACAACGAAACGTTTTTCCCCCTCGAAAAAAGGCGATCCGAAAAGGCACACTTTCTTCCCATCTCACCGCGCCCTTCGCTCGGCGAGCAGAGTCGGTAAATAATTGAACAAGCGATGTACGCTTTGCAAGGTGCCGGGGGGGGATTCGGCCCTGCTCGGTCTCCCGGCAGCAAATATTTAGCGAGATTATCGGTTCGAGAAAAGGGAGGAGAAAAGGATCCTTGCTTGGCGAAAGGCAACTGAAAAACTCTCCGTGCTGATCTCGTGAACCGCTCGTTCGCCTTGGCACTTTCCCCCTGCCCTTTTCTTCCAGTCGGTTCCCTTCTAAGGGGCTCATAATTACCAAACAAATGCATGGAAAAGGTTTAATTAGATACGGTTAATGCTGTTTAATAGCTTTTTCTCTTCTCACTCCCAACCTCCCCCCCCCCCTTTTCTGGTCTGTTTCTACAAGCTTGTCGGTTTTTTCATCTGAGACTGATAAACAAAATGGGCAGCGTTGGTATGCAGGAGGGGGGGGGAAGCAGAGAGGCAGGACTGTGTGGATCCCCCCCCTCCCCGCAGCCAAGTTCTACACCCAGAAGAAATGATGCCAATTAAGGAGATTTGCATATGCCTGCTTTGCATAATTTAGGCCGCTTTTGAAAATTAAAGATGTTGACAGTTTTGCAAAGGAGTTTGGGGGGGGGAAACGTGCTTGTCGACTTTGTGCACAAGCGCGATGCTTTGGGCGAATTGCAAGAAGCGAGGTTAGACCTTGGACGACCCATTCGTGCATGCGCAGCCTTTCCCTCCCCGATGTTGCCAAGTCATAATCCTAGCTGTGCGGGAACCAGCCTTCCAGAGTCAGCACGACCCTCTTTGGCCCTTGAGTTAACTATGCATAATTATTGGGCTCTACTGCTGCAAGAGGTACCGAGGGCCATTAGTTCGGATCTCATTCTAAGGGGGACAAAATCACCAAGGGTAGGCCTAACGGCGAGGGTGCAATGGACCTTCCATGTTCGGAGGCAGTGCACCTTTCTGGACCAGTTGCTGGGGGAGGACAGTAGTCATGGAGGACTAGGGCTTCAAGGCATCTGATTGGCCACTGCAGGAAACCAAATGTGAGACTCCACAAACTCTTAGTCCTGCCTTTCTCAACCAGGGTTTCGTGAAACCCTGGGGGTTCCTGACTAAGGTGACCAGATTTTAACACTGGTCAAAGGGGACAGCTGAGCCTCTTGTGGCGCAGAGTGGTAAGGCAGCAGACATGCAGTCTGAAGCTCTGCCCATGGGGCTGGGAGTTCGATCCCAACAGCCGGCTCAAGGTTGACTCAGCCTTCCATCCTTCCGAGGTCAGTAAAATGAGTACCCAGCTTGCTGGGGGGTAAATGGTAATGACTGGGGAAGGCACTGGCAAACCACCCCGTAGTGAGTCTGCCATGAAAATGCTGGAGGGCGTCACCCCAAGGGTCAGACATGACCTGGCGCTTGCACAGGTGATACCTTTACCTTTACCTTTAAAACGGGACACCATTGACCGGGGGGGGGGATGTTCTTGATAAAAATTTTGGTCTATATGTGTCAGGATCATTAGGATCTCTGCCATAAATTAGCCTGGGTTCTTCCATGACAGTTATATTGCTTGGTGCCTGGCAGTTTCAGGTCCTATATTCATGCTAGTTGTTAGAGGTGATGCATATGTTGTGTTAACTACTATCTTTTGTTGAGGCCTCTCGGCTGGGCTCAGTTTTGTTATCGCCCAGTCAAGGCCATGAGAATGTCTTGTTATTTTAATTGCCTGTGTTTCTTTCCTCCTGCCCCCCTCCCTTGGGAACTTTCAAGTTTTGGGCGGGAGAAATGTATTGTTAAGGGGAAGCAAATCTGCCCTCAAGTCAGATTTGTCTTCGCCAGTCTGGATGTTCATAGTATTTCTCAATAAAGCTTTCTTTTCATTAAGAAGCTAGTTGTGAGTTCTTTCGACGTCTGACATTATGGAGCAAAACATTTTACATAGAACACATAGAATGCAAAAATAGTATTGTAATATATATATTTTTAATTTCAACATCAGTACAATTTGCCAGGTGCCCCCAGATGTCCCTCCAAAAGTGGGACAATATGGTCACCTTATTCTTGACGGCCCTGGGAGAGTTTCCCGAAAGGTTTCAATTCTTTTAAAATATATTTTTCAAAATGTGTTAAACTTTTAGTGGGTGCCCCCTCCCTTCCAAAATGGCCAAGGATGGGCCTGGAAGGGGCGGGAAGGGGAGGGGCCCTGTGTGGGCATGCTTCCCAGCCATATTCTGCACGATCATATTATTTCTGGGGTTGCTTTAGGATGCTTTGGGCTGATCCTGCGTTGAGCAGGGGGTTGGACTAGATGGCCTGTGTGGCCCCTTCCAACTCTATGATTCTATGATTCTCAAAGCCTGAAGAAGGTTCCAGGGTATTCTCAAGGGCGAAAAAATTGAGAGCCAACTTGGTGTAGTGGTTGGGAGGATGGACCTCTGATCTGGCGAGCCGGGTTTGATTCCCCGCTTCTCCTACACACACTCGCCACAGCATTGATAGAACTGTTCTGACCCAGGAGCTCTCAGTACAAGTTCCTCTTAAGTTCGGCACCAAGGTTTCACCCGAGGTCTCTCAGGGCCTCACCCTGCTCTCTGGCCCACCAGACCACACTATTTAGAATCACAGAATCATAGAATCATAGAGTTGGAAGGGGCCATGCAGGCCATCTAGTCCAACCCCCTGCTCAACGTAGGATCATAGAATCATAGAGTTGGAAGGGGCCATACAGGCCATCTAGTCCAACCCCCTGCTCAACGTAGGATCATAGAATCATAGAGTTGGAAGGGGCCATACAGGCCATCTAGTCCAACCCCCTGCTCAACGCAGGATCAGCCCTAAGCATCCTAAAGCATCCAAGAAAAGTGTGTCTCCAACCTTTGCTTGAAGACTGCCAGTGAGGGGGAGCTCACCACCTCCTTAGGCAGCCTATTCCACTGCTGAACTACTCTGACTGTGAAAATCTTTTTTCCTGATATCTCTTGCTAGGCTTTTGCCAGCCCAAAGATCCTTCCCAAATGGAGATGCCGGTGACCAAACCGGGCACCCCCTGCAGGCCAAACCTACAGGCCCTCTCTCGAGGCGACTGCAGCTTCCTTGAGGCAGGGACTCGCTCCTCTGAGGCCAAGGAGAAACTGTAGATGTATATTTTAAATAATAATCTTTTGCTTCATCAGTGCACTCTTGAGCAAATTTGCTTAGACGATGTTCTTCTTCTCAATTCTCCCCCCCCCCCTTTTCCAGTGACTTCAAGGCTGCTGGCTCCCACTAATCCTTTTTCCTCCTTCACGTTGCCCTAGAGTTAAGCAAAGACTCTCTCTTTCTTCTCTTCTCCTCCTATAATTGAAAATAGTAAGTCAAAAAAAGGGGCGGGGGGAGGACAAGAGAAGCCCTCAAGACGTCAGGCATGAATTGAGAGCCGGCGGATGTGGGAAATGACAGGTTTATTTCCGAGTCCCTGCAAAGTCACCTCTCTCGCCCCCCCCTGCCCCCCCCTCCCCACTGATTCATTTGGGACCGGGGAAACTGATTTATATTGGGATATTAAATAACTCTGCTTTTGGAAGGGGCCAGGTGTGGGGTGCCAGCGGCTGGAAGGGGATTAATGGATGGGCCAGATTTTTCCGTTCACCCTGCTGTTCAGTCATGTGATCGAGGAAGATCCTTTCTGAAGCTCAAGCTTAGGGCAGCCAAGGAAGGAGCTTCTTTCCGCTTATATTTTTGGGGTGGGGGTGGGGTGTTTGTGTGAGCCTAATCCCATCTGGGAGCCGAGGGGACTGGATTGCTGGTGGACAGAGAGGCACAGGCCCCAGGAGAGGTGGTCTTTGTTTTGGTGTAGTGGTTGGCGTAGTGGTTAGGAAAGAGCTTGGTTAGGAGCACCGCCTGGTAATCAGGTGAGCTGGGTTTGATTCCCTGATCCTCCTCCACATGCAGCCAGCTGGGTGACCTTGGGCTAGTCACAGCACTGAGAAAATTGTTCTGACTGAGCAGTGATATCAGGTCTCCCTCAGCCTCACCCACCCCACAGGGTGTCTGTTGTGGGGAGAGGAAGGGAAGGAGACTGTAAGCCGCTTTGAGCCTCTTTCGGGTAGAGAAAAGCGGCATATAAGAACCAGCTCTTCTTCTTCAGTAATATCAGGGCTCCCTCAGCCTCACCTCCCTCACAGGGTGTCTGTTGTAGGGAGAGGAAAGGGAAGGCGACTGTAAGCCGCTTTGAGACTCCTTCGGGTAGAGAAAAGTAGCATATAAGAACCAACTCTTCTTCTTTACCAACAAAGCTTTATTCAGAGTATAAGCTTTCATGTGCCTGTATACTTTGTCAGATACTGTGGGCATAGACAGTTTCCATACTTTCAGATGGTTTAGAATCAGAACACACTGCCTAACAACAACAACAACAACAACAACAACAACAACAAAAGGCACAAGCAACTCAATTATAGTGGGGTTTTGAAGAAGTGTATCTAATGTCCCTCCAAACTCTATGGCTCTATGGTTCACATGATTTGGCACCGCAATCAACACAAGAATGTCAGAAGAAACTTGTGGGTTGGGATCAGCAGGGATCTGGAAGGCTTACAGGAGGGCCATAGATACTGAGGCATCCCTCTGCTTCTGCCCTGCAGAGATAGACTTCCACTGAACTTGGAGGTTCAGTGCAATCCTCAAAGTCATTTTGCACATCTTTCCTTCTTAGCTTGTTGGGGGAAGATCTGTAAGATGGATTCTCTTCTCCCTAAAAGATCAAGTCTGCAAGTTGTGGTTCTCTTAGAGCAGGGGTGGGCAAACTGTGGCCCTCCAGATGTCCATGGACTACAGTTTCCATGAGCCCCTGCCAGCAGGGGCTTATGGAAACTGTAGTCCATGGACATCTGGAGGGCCACAGTTTGCCCGCCCCTGTCTTAGAGCTTTACCAGCATCACCAGGAATTGAAGTACATGGGAATTGTAGCATATGCTGGCAGGGGCTCATGGGAATTGTAGTCCATGGACATCTGGAGGGCCACAGTTTGCCCGCCCCTGTCTTAGAGCTTGACCAGCATCACCAGGAATTGTAGTCCATGGGAATTGTAGCAAATGCTGGCAGGGGCTCATGGGAATTGTAGTCCATGGACATCTGGAGGGTTAGAGCTTGCCTTAGTCCAGATCTCCCAGCTGTCAGCAAACTACATTTTCAGTTCATCCCCAGTGGCCTTGTTAGGATTTTGTTTTTTGCCCTCCCATCCAACCATTGTGCAAATGCATTATTTCAAAATTGTTTCTCTAGGCATTCTTCCCTTTCCTCTCCCCTTCTTCTGTCCCTGTGAGACTTCAGTAAAACACATTATATTAAAATCGTATGCGGGTTTAATTCTTCTGATTCTGCTGACTTACCGAACTGCTCAGAATTGCAGGCCTGTCTTTTATTCCTCCTTGTTGGAAAATGCATCCATGAGGCTACAAAATGATAAGTATATATCACAAATTAAACATGATTTTCCTGCACATTCTTGTAGAAGAAAAAGAGTTGGTGTTTATACCCTGCTATTCATCGCCCAAAGGAATCTCAAAGCGGCTTATAAATCACCATTCCTTCCTCTCACCACAACAGACACCCTGTGAGGTAAGTGGGGTGTAAGGTGACCAGATTTTAACATTGATAATGCGGGACACCATTGACGGGGGGAGGGTGTTCTTGATTAAAAATTTGGTCTATATGGAGCAAAAAAAAATTGCATAGAACGCATAGAATGCAAAAATCGTATTGCAATATATATATATTTTTAATTTCAACATAAGTACAATTTGCCAGGTGCCCCCAGATGTCCCTCTAAAAGTGGGACAATCTGGTCACCTTAACTGAGAGAGAACTGACAGAACTGCTTTGTGAGAACAGCTCTAACAGGACTGTGACTCACCCAAGGTCACCCAGCTGCCTGCCTGTGGAGGAGCGGGGAAGCTGATGTTTAAGCTGATGATAATGATTAATGGCCATTCTAAAATTGAAAAGCCCAAAGGGGAACCATTTTAGTAAATGAAATCCCTTACTCTGTCCTGTCCCATGCTGCAGACCACCCACAGCGCCCTCCAGTGCTGGGGAAGAATCACAGCAGGGAGGGAGGCAGAAGTCTCCCTTTCATTACATTCCATATTCATTTATATATTTGGTTGTCACCAGTTTCTGTTCCCCGGTTTTCGCTCCTGGCTTTGCAGAGCCGTTTGATGTATGGATTTTATATGCAGTTCGGAGAGGATGTCATTTACACGTACGAGGAATGTATAATATACGATGCTGATTTGTTGATGTACGAATAAAGTGAAAATTGTGTATGTTTCCCGGGAGAAATTCAGCACAAGGCAAGGCAAGGCTGGATCTAGCCGAAGAACTGTGCGAGGAGCCAAATCTTTCTGGCTTTCCTCCCCCCTCCCCCGCCAGAGGCTACCTTCCTGGAAAAGTGCATTCTTAGGCATTGCGCATGGCCACACTGGGTTTTTTTCCCCATAGAATTTCTGGCATTTCCTAGAGCTCCCCTTTGATACTTCCACAATAGCTCCAGGAATTGCTGCAAACTTTTAAATCCGTTTGAGCTACAGTGCTTGTTTTGTTTTGTTTATTTTTTAAAAAATTCAGCCCCAAACCTTGATTAGGGTTGGTGTTCGGTCCAGGATAGGATCGAGATAGTAGCCCTCTTCTTTTGAGTATCATCCCTGACAAAAAAAAAGAATCAAGACGTTCCATCAAATCCAGAACAGCTGTTTCTAGCATCTGCCTGGGAACGAACACCATCAAAGTTTAATTAAAATATTATATTATCCCGGTCAGTGGCGAGGCTACTTGGGATATTAATGCACTTAATAAAAATGATAAAATATTTCAAACACAGCGTTCTCTCTGTTAAAAAATTTACGAAAGAAACCTGAATTCATTTCCACTTTTCCCTGGTGCCTGGAAGTGAGATCTTTTGTAAGGAGGCATCAAAGTGGCTTCGGCACAAGCGGGAAGGAGGGGAGCAAGGGGGTGGGCTTTGAACCGGAGGCCCGGTCACTGGCAAGCCGTATGGGGGTGGGGGTAGGTGGGGGTGGGGGAGACATCCCAGTCCACATCTTTTTGGATTCAGAAGAACAATGAGGGCAGCCTTGGTGCATTGAGGGTACAGCAGCATCTCTGAACTTTGACCCAGAACAGAATGTCCTGTCTGTCTGTCTGTCTGTCTGTCTGTCTGTCTGCCTGCCTCTCTCTCTCTCTCTCTCTCTCTCTCTCTCTCTCTCTCTCTCTCTCTCTCTCTCTCTCTCTCTCTCTCTCTATCTATCTATCTATCTATCTATCTATCTATCTATCTATCTATCTATCTATCCAGATGCTACAGAGTCTGCCCTCCAAATCAGCCGATTTCTCCAGGGGGATTGATCTCTGTTGCCTGGAGATGAGTTGTAAAGCCGGGGGATCATTCATTCATTCATTCATTCATTCATTCATTCATTCATTCATTCATTCATTCATTCGCTCGCTCGCTCGCTCGCTCGCTCGCTCGCTCACTCAGAATCATAGAATCATGGAAGGGGCCACACAGGCCATCTAGTCCAACCCCCTGCTCAACGCAGGATCACTTATTTACTTGTCAATTTGTATCCTGCCACTCCCACACAGTGGTTCGGTGGTGAGTGACCTTCATCTTCACAGTCAAATAAACCATCAAAACAAAGCCCCATTAAAAGTACCCTAGACGGCAACAAACCATCCCCCGCTCAAACAGACTCTTTAAATATGCCACAAGCGGGGAAGCAGGGTAAAAAGGTAAAGGTAAAGGTATCCCCTGTGCAAGCACCGAGTCATGTCTGACCCTTGGGGTGACGCCCTCCAGCGCTTTCTTGGCAGACTCAATACGGGGTGGTTTGCCAGTGCCTTCCCCAGTCATTACCGTTTTACCCCTAGCAAGCTGGGTACTCATTTTACCGACCTCGGAAGGATGAAAGGCTGAGTCAACCTTGAGCCGGTTGCTGGGATCGAACTCCCAGCCTCATGGGCAGAGCTTTCAGACGGCTGCCTTACCACTCTGCGCCACAAGAGGCTCTTGGAAGCAGGGTAGCCGGCAGGAAAAGGCTGGCTCTGGGAGGGGCCCAGATCAACCTTGCTGTGCCCTTGACCAAAGAGGTGGTGGAAGAGCTCCATCTGGCAGGCCCTGTGGAACTGAGCTAGTTACGGCAGGGCCCTCAGCTCTCCCAGGGGCGCATTCCCACAGTCTACCAGATTGGGGCCAGGATTGAGAAGGTCCTGGCACTGGTTGAGGCCAGGCAAACGTCCTGTGCGCGTACATCCACACCCACACTCACAGACACCCCTCCTGCAATCTCTGCTTCTTAATAAGGGCCAGTAGCTCCTGACCCTCCAATATGTCACAGAAAAAAATTAAAAGACGCTTGCTCCTGGGGAGGAAAGCTATGGCAAATCTAGACAGCATCCTAAAAAGCAGAGACCTCACCCTGCCAACAAAAGTGCGTCTAGTCAAGGCTATGGACTTCCCAGTTTCAATGTATGGCTGCGAAAGTTGGACCATAAGGAAGGCCGAGCGTCAAAGAATTGAGGCTTTTGAACTCTGGTGCTGGAGAAGACTCTTGCGAGTCCCTTGGACTGCAAGGCGAACAAACCGGTCAGTCCTAGAGGAGATCAGCCCTGCCTGCTCCTTAGAAGGCCAGATCCTGAAGATGAAACTCAAATCCTTTGGCCACCTCATGAGAAGGAAGGACTCCCTGGAGAAGAGCCTAATGCTGGGAGCGATCGAGGGCAAAAGAAGAAGGGGATGACAGAGAATGAGGTGGATGGATGGAGTGACTGAAGCAGTCGGTGAGAACTTAAATGGACTCCAGGGAATGGTAGAGGACAGGAAGGCCTGGAGGATCATTGTCCAGGGGGTCGCGATGGATCAGACACGACTTTGCAACTAACAACAACAAATGATTAGGGGCAATGCTTGAAGCCCCCCTCCCCCATGACCATCTGTGAGCCCCTCCCTCTCCGTTGCCTGAGCATGCTGTATTCGTTTACTCTTCCACGGCCTCTGCTGATTCAAAAGCCAGGAGGGTGTTTATTCTGTTGCCTGAAGAGATACTAGGAAAAAAAGATACATAATTGTCCTTCAGGATGTTATTGACGGTTGGGGGAAAAAAAACACTTTGGTAGCTGCGGCGCATGAAAAGTCAGGCTGTGCAATGAATGTTGCCTCAGCATTCATGTGTGCGCATTGCCGTGCAGGCCTGCACCTTGAAGCAAGACCGTGCTAGCAAATCACACCCATGTTTTGAGATGGTTTTCTTGCCCCATGACCTGGATGGGCCGGGTCACTTCTCAGAAGAGGAAGCATTGATTTTTATACCCCGCTTTTCATTACCTGAAGGAGTCTCCAAGCGGCTTCTGATAACCCGTTTCCTCCCACTTAGAGGGGGGCTGGCGAACCTGTCAGCAGCAGACGATCGGACCTGCAGTAATGTGTTTAAACTACAGGTAGAACGATATTAGAGCCCCTTGTGGCGCAGAGTGGTAAGGCGGCAGACATGCAGACTGAAAGCTCTGCCGATGAGGCTGGGAGTTCGATCCCAGCAGCCGGCTCAAGGTTGACTCAGCCTTCCATCCTTCCAAGGTCGGTAAAATGAGTACCCAGCTTGCTGGGGGGTAAACGGTAATGACTGGGGAAGGCACTGGCAAACCACCCCGTATTGAGTCTGCCATGAAAACGCTGGAGGGCGTCACCCCAAGGGTCAGACATGAGTCGGTGCTTGCACAGGGGATACCGCACAGGGGATATTGGCTAGATATTAGGAAACATTTTTTCCCTGGCTATCTTCAAGCAGTGGCAGACTACAAAGATCAGTCCCCCCTGAAGGAAAGGTGGGCTGCATGGCCTTGTGACCCACTGAGGTCTCTGACCTCTCCAAGCTCCATCCCCAAATCTCCAGAAGTTTCCCCACCTGGATGTGGAGACCAATCCCACCAACTGAGGCTGACCCTCCTTAGAAGAATAGGAGCTGGTGTTTTGTATACCGCTTTTGCTACCCAAAGGAGTCTCAGGGAAGCTTAGAACCACCGTTCTCTCCCTCTTCCACACAACGCGATCACGTGTTCTTTGTTGGCCTGGTTGCCTTTTCCCACTGACCCATCCTAGCACAATTGCTCTGTCCATTGAGTGGCATCGCAGGAGATGGCAAAAACAAACTGATCCTTCTCTTGTCTGATTTTTTCATCGGAAAAGAAAGGGAACCTTCTAAGGCAATATGTTCGTAATATATACAATAAGTAAATACAATTTCTTTTACATCTTTTATTATAACCTCCAATCCTCTGGAGAGTGGTCATTGACTAGCATTCCCCCGCAGTACCCTAGAGCAGGGGTAGTCAACCTGTGGTCCTCCAGATGTTCATGGACTACAATTCCCATGAGCCCCTGCCAGCAAACTGGCAGGGGCTCATGGGAATTGTAGTTCACGAACATCTGGAGGACCACAGGTTACCTCACCCTGCCCTAGAGAGCCTATGGCCGATTGATACTAAAATATTAACAATAATAATATAAGGAAAGGCAATAGGATTTTGCTACCTTTGATACCACAGACTGTTTTTGGAGGATTGGAGGTTTCAACCACAGATGAAGCCAATGAAAACGGAATTGATCTAGAAGCCGTTATGGTTGTTCCTTCTGGTATATAAAAGATGTAAAAGGAATTGTATTTTCTTATTGTATATATTACAAACATATTGCCTTAGAAAGGTTCCCTTTCTTTTCTGTTGATTGTTCATTGTGAACCTTTCTTTCTTTGAATTGATTTTTTCATCGGCCAACTTTCACAGCCAGAAGTGGTGATTAGAAACACGATAGATGGAACGAATCTGCATTTGGTCGTCAGGCTTCTGTCCTTGTTTTCCCACATTCAGTTCAAGCTCGTCATTGCTGAGTGACCCGGCGCAATTCGACGTTTTGGTTCCATACTGCAATCGCCTCTCCCATCAAATTCAAAAGAAATTCCATCTAAACCTCCGGAAGAAGTTCCTGACAGTCAGAGCGGTTCCTCAGTGGAACAGGCTTCCTCGGGAGGTGGTGGGTTCTCCACCTTTGGAGATTTTCTAAACAGAGGCTGGAGAGCCATCTGACGGAGAGGCTGATTCTGTGAAGGCTCAAGGGGGTGGCAGGTTACAGTGGATGAGCGAGAGGGTTGTGAGTGTCCTGCACAGTGCAGGGGGTTGGACTAGATGACCCAGGAGGTCAACTCTACCCTTTCAACTCTACAATTCTATGATTCTATGATTCAATGCGCGATCCAAGAATAATGAATTCTTGAACGCCTTCAATCTCTTCCCCATCAACCGTTATGGTGACATATCTGGTTTTTTTTCACAGTGGTCATTATCTTTGTCCCTGGAGTGTTTAAGAAAAGGCCAGGTTTCTTATTTACCTCATGGACATTTGCAATTGGCTGTTCTAGGCCTTCCTTAGTTTCTGGCGGGAGGGTGGTGCCATCAGCATCCCAAAAATAACAAACAGGCATTCCCTCCTGTTAAATAGGCCCCCTGAGAATAGATTCAAATGGGTAGCCGTGTTAGTCTGAAGTAGCACAATAAAATCAGAGTCTGGCAGCACCTTTAAGACCAACAAAGATGTATTGCACTCGAAAGCTCACTCCTTGAATGAGGCTCCCTGAGAGTTTGTCACGCCCTTCCCCCTTCGGACACTGGAGGGCGGCAGACGGCTCCTTTCGGGCGTGGGAGATGGAGGGGAAGCCAGCTGGGGTCTGCGGCGCCTTACCTGTGCATCAGCGAAAGAGAGAGGAGAGGGTGAGCGGGAAAGCTTTCCATTTGCAGATGTGTGCTGTTTGCTATTATAAATCTAATCCAGAATCAATTTCTTCTGCTCTGGCAGGAAGGGGAGATATATCGGGCTTACAAACCAGCAGCCTAAAATGAAAGACTTTAGTGAAAGAAGCCTTGAAGCTCAGCTTATAAGGGGGGGAAAAATTGCTTAGCTTGGAAAAATAAAATAAAGCCGCCACCTTGTAGGGAGCGAGGGGAGGAGGAGGAGGACGGGGCGGGCGGGGGATCTATGTATACGCTTAGAAGAACTCCGCCAGGCATCTAAGGCTAGAGGCCGAAACCCGGAGATGATGAAGCCAATATTAGCTCACATCTCGGCTGCTGGAGCCAGAATGAATCTTGATTCACTACCAATCAAGGAGGTCTCTGTTTTGGAGGCCTCTCCAGGCCCCACGGGTTGGCGTTATAAATGAGGGTTGTCAGACGGGCCCGGAGAATATGCCCCACCCCTTTAATGGAAGGAAATCGGCAGAAGCTTTTTGTGTGGGGAGGCAAATGCTCTCTCCATAGGCTTGCGGACCTCCAGGTGGTAGCTGGAAGTCTCCTGAGTCACGATGGATCTCCAGGTGGCAGAGATCAGTTCGCCAGGGGGAAAGGGCTGCTCTGGAGTGCGGGATCTATGGCGGCATTATGACCCATAGAAGTCCTTCCCCTCCCCAAATGATGCCCGCCTCAGGCTCCATTCCCCAAAATAGCCAGGTATTTCCCAACCTGGAGGTGGCAGCCCTCTATCACCAGGTAAATGACATCCTGTGAAGTCTCCATCCAGGCCAGTTTGCAAACCTGCAAGGCAGGTGTAAATCTTCCCAGGGACTTGTGGTGGTCCTCCTGGAATGGAACCGGGGCGGTCAGCCCTCCAGTGTGGGCAGCGGTTCTCTGAACCATGGGAAGTGTAGTCCATGGACTTCTGGAGAGCCACACTTGGTCACCCCTGCCCTAGGGGATGCAGGCTCTTTTGTTTTCTCTGCTGCCCAGTCCACGGTGTTGTCTTTGTAACTCTCCCCAATTCACTCAAATCTAGCTTCTGGTTGAATTCTGGATCAAGTTTAAGGCCATATGTGGTCTGGGCACACCGTACCTCTGCCTATGTCCCCTGAAAAGCATTGTGCTCTGCAAGTTCCAACCAGTTGGTGGTCCCTGGCCCCAAGGAAGTTCGTCTGGCCTCAATCAGGGGTAGGACCTTCTCAGTCCTGGCCGCTATGTGGTGGAACGAGCTCCTGGAGGAGAACCGGGCCCTGTCGCAAATGGCACTTTAATGGCAGTGTTACCATCCTCCAGGCAGGACCTGGAGCTCGCCCAGAATAACAATTGATCTCCAGATTATGGAGCTCCATTCTCCAGGAGAAAATGGCAACTCCTGAGGGAGAACTTCACGGCATTCAGGGAGCTCCCTCCCATCTCCAAGATGTCGCCCTTCTCTGGCTCCGCCCCGTAATCTACCGTTGTTTCCCCAAGCTGGAGTTGGCAGAAGTGCTTTTGGGTCAATGTCGCTTCAGTTGGCGCTCGCTGATTCCCACCTTGTCCGGCTTGCGCTGAAAGTCGCTTCGGTGATTTTTTAAAACTAAAAATGTTGGGAAACATCAATAGCGTCCATTTCCTGTCTCACATCAATAACACCCATTTCCTTTCTGGCCAAAGGCAAGCTAATTAGCCCTTCCTGACAACACGCTCCTGGCCCTCTACCTATATCTAATGATCAATGGCTTCAGTTTCAATGTCTCTGAAGAAAAGCACCCAAGAGCTTCTGCCCAGAATAAAACTGTCCTCAAGGTGCTGCTAGACTCAGGCTTGGCTCTGCTGCATCGGACTATAGAATCATCATAGAGTTGGAAGGGGGCCATAGAGGCCATCTAGCCCAACCCCCTGCTCAAGGCAGGATCAGCCTCAAGCAGGCTTTCTCAACCAGGGTGTCACGAAACCTTAGGGTTTCTTGATGGCCCTGGAAGGGTTTCCTAAATGGGTAAGAGTTAGTTAAATTTTTATATATCTCTTAGGTTTGTTAAACATTTATTTGGGATATGACAATATATGGTCATGCCAAGCCATCCAAAATGGCCGACAGGCTTGGAAGGGATGGGAAGGGGAGGGGCCTTTGGTGGGCGTGTTCACAACTCCGCTTCCCAACCATATTCTGCTCAGTTGTGCCACTTCTGGGGTTTCTCAAAGCTTGAAGAATGTTTCAGGGGTTTCTCAATGGTAAACAGGTTGTGAAAGGCCGGTATCGTGGTTAAGAGTGGTGGCCTCCAATCTGGAGAACCAGGTTTGATTCCCTGCTCCTCTATATGCAGCCAGCAGACACCTTGGGCTTGTCACGGTTCTCTTGGGGCTCTCTCAGCCCTCCCCCAGCTCACAGGGTTGAGAAGGCTGTCCTAAAGTATCCAGGATAAGGATCTGTCCAGCTGCTGCTTGAAGACTGCCAGTGAGAGGGAGCTCACCACCTCCTTGGGCAGCCCATTCCACCACTGAACTACTCTGTCTGTGAAAAAGAAGTCCTGATATCTAGCTTGTACTGTTCTGCTCATAGTTTAAACCCCCAACTATGGGTCCTCTCCTCTGCTGCCAACAGGAACCTTTCCCTGCCTTCCTCCAAGGGACAACCTTTCCAATACTTGAAGAGAGCCACCATGTCCCCTTTTCACCTCCTCTTCTCCAGCCTCAACATTTTGAAGTCCCTCAGCCTTCCCTCTCAGGACTAGTTCAGCAGTGGAATAGGCTGCCTAAGGAGGTGGTGAGCTCCCCCTCACTGGCAGTCTTCAAGCAAAGGTTGGAGACACACTTTTCCTGGATGCTTTAGGATGCTCTGGGCTGATCCTGCGTTGAGCAGGGGGTTGGACTAGATGGCCTGTATGGCCCCTTCCAACTCTATGATTCTATGATTCTTTATTTCAGGGCTTTGTGGGTCCTGTTGTTTATACGGCTCCCCTCAAGCGCTCCTTCGCAGATCTCTTGACCACTCGACCAGGGCACCCCTAGGTTCCCCCTTGGCAAACCCATCTTTTAAAGCATCTGCTCCCCGGACCCTCTTGAGACGGCCTCTTTTCGTTTCGGTCAGATTGACCTTGCGAACCTGCCAGCTGAAACAGCTCAAAGCCATTTCTTTTCTTTTTATAAAAAAGGGAGCAATTGAAAATGTTATGAGAAGAACTGAATAGAAAAGAAGGGACCCAATTCCTTAGTGGGGCCATTTAGGGCAGCCTGTCTCCAGACGGGAATCTGGTCTCCCAGAATTACAATGGATCTCCAGATGATTGGGGGTTGGGGGTCAATTTCCTTGGAGAAAATGGTTGCTTTGGAGCAAGGGTAGTCAAACTGCGGCCCTCCAGATGTCCATGGACCACAATTCCCAGAAGCCCCTGCCAGCGAATGCTGGCAGGGGCTTCTGGGAATTGTAGTCCATGGACATCTGGAGGGCCGCAGTTTGACTACCCCTGCTTTGGAGGGTGGACTTTGGTGGCCATGCAGGTTGAGAAATCCCTGGATATTTATGAGTGGGGCCTAAGGAGGACGAGGTTTTCGGAAGAGGGATCTCAGGGGATAGAGTCTGGAGATGGGAGAGACTTTGACGGTGTAGATGCCATACAGTCTACCTCTCCAAACATTCCAGAGGAACTGATCTCTGCAATCTGGAAATAAGCTGTAATGGCCAGGGATCCCTACGCCTCACCTGGAGGTTGGCAACCCCAGCTGACTCCCAGCATGGAACTGAAGGCTCAGCTACGAGAGTTTCAACAGCTCGGCCAGTGGTAGGGGGTGTGGGAGAGACCTCCCTCTCTGATTCCTCACAGATCGTCCTCTTCGCCTGGCCCAGGTCTCAGCTGAGCAGAGGAACCATCCAGCCAGGGCTCGGTTCGGCCTTTCCCAGGCCAGCGAGAGGCCACAAGGTGGCCGTGTGCGGCTGCAGGCTTGTCTCTTCGCTCCCTGCTTTCCCCCCTCCTGCCTGAGCTGCTGGTTTGTTTCCAGATTCTGCATGGGCTGCAGGGAACACAACGGCTCGCATTTAGACAGCCCTGTCAGTTACCCAGGCGCTTGGCGTTCTCATCTCTCTCCGGCGGCACTGTGAGATGTGCATGTGGCTGTAGGTTCTCCCCCCCCCACCCCCCAAATTCAAACAGAATTGCAGGTCTTTTTCTGGCACTGTGGAGACACCGGCCCATTCCCACCCCCTGCTATTTTCGGGATTGCTGGCCTTGCTCTTCCGGCCCGAGAAGGAGTCCCTGATCTGTGAAACGGAATCGATTGTGGGGTCAGGAGAGCTCGATCTCATCAGATCTGAAAAGCTAAACCAGGTCGGCCCAGGACGGTGTAAGGATGCCAGTCCCCAGGTGGGGCCTGGAGAGTCTCCAAGCAACAGAGATCAGTTCCCCCAGACAAAATGGCTGCTTTGGTGGGTGGATTCCATAACATTATGCTCCACTGAAGTCCTTGCCCGTACAAAGTCCGCCTATTTCTGGCTTCAACTCCAAAGTCTCCTGGTATATCCCAACCCAAAGCTGGCAACCCCAGGCCAGTGTTTGGATAGGAGCTCACCAAGGGAGACCAGGGTTTGTGACGTGGAGGAAGGCAGTGGCAAACCACCCCCGGATGTCTCTTGCCTGGAAACCTCCACTGGGCTCTTCCTCATAAACTCCCCACCACTACTAGATCAGCCTTTGTCTGTCATGAAAACATGGCCTCATATCACTTTCAATGGCCTCAAATCACCTCCCTGCCCTGTGGCTGGCCCTGCAGAGGGACTGGCTGGCCCCTGGGTGAGGCAGGAGGCTGGACAGGAGGGACCCTCCCTGGTCTGACCCAGCAGGGCTCTCCTGTGTCCTTATGAGGGGAAGGCCTCGGCCTCCCTGCCCTGTTGCTGGCCCTGCAGAGGGACTGGCTGGCCCCTGGGTGAGGCAGGAGGCTGGACTGGAGGGACCCTCCCTGGTCTGACCCAGCAGGGCTCTCCTGTGTCCTTATGAGGGGAAGGCCTTGGCCTCCCTGCCCTGTTGCTGGCCCTGCAGAGGTACTGTCTGGCCCCTGGGTGAGGCAGGAGGCTGGACTGGAGGGACCCTCCCTGGTCTGACCCAGCAGGGCTCTCCTGTGTCCTTATGAGGGGAAGGCCTCGGCCTCCCTGCCCTGTTGCTGGCCCTGCAGAGGGACTGGCTGGCCCCTGGGTGAGGCAGGAGGCTGGACTGGAGGGACCCTCCCTGGTCTGACCCAGCGGGGCTCTCCTGTGTCCTTATGAGGGGAAGGCCTCGGCCTCCCTGCCCTGTTGCTGGCCCTGCAGAGGTACTGTCTGGCCCCTGTGTGAGACAGCTTGCTGGACTGGAGGGACCCTCCCTGGCCTGACCCAGCAGGGCTCTCCTGAGTCCTTATGAGGGGAAGGCCTCGGCCTCCCTGCCCTGTTGCTGGCCCTCCAGAGGGACTGGCTGGCCCCTGTGTGTGGCAGGAGGCTGACTGGATGGACCCTCCCTGGTCTGACCCAGCAGGGCTCTCCTGTGTCCTTATGAGGGGAAGGCCTCGGCCTCCCTGCCCTGTTGCTGGCCCTGCAGAGGGACTGGCTGGCCCCTGGGTGAGGCAGGAGGCTGGACTGGAGGGACCCTCCCTGGTCTGACCCATCAGGGCTCTCCTGTGTCCTTATGAGGGGAAGGCCTCGGCCTCCCTGCCCTGTTGCTGGCCCTGCAGAGGGACTGGCTGGCCCCTGTGTGAGGCAGGAGGCTGGACTGGAGGGACCCTCCCTGGTCTGACCCAGCAGGGCCCTCCTGATGTTCTTGATGTGGCCTCTGAGCCACATGCCCTCTGCCCATTCAATCATCAAATCCGGATCTCAACTGAGGTGGGAGGTCAGTGATATACTTCACACTTCCTCAGGATTGGGTCCCACTAACCTCGATGCCGTCTCCTCACGAGCAAGCCTGCCTACCTCCCATTGCATGCTTAACAGACCCTACCCGGAAAAGCGACACATGTCACAACATTGTTACAGCTCAACAGAAATCCAATTAATTTCTTTTGCATTTTTCTTAAAGTTAAGACTGATTTTTGATAAGATTATTACTGTTGTCCCTGCGGGAGCTGCTTCAGTCTCTCTCGCCGCCCCCCCCTCCTATTTTTATCTCCGTATAAATAGGCTATAGGTGTTGCTAGGCTCCTTAGCTCAGCTTCATGCCAACCCTTTATTAATAACTTTTTTCTGGCTCGTTTATTTCTCGGAATCTCCGGCAGCGCAATAAGAGACTTATTCCGCACAAGCAGCGGAACTTTTGCCTGCGAAGCGCCTTCCGGGAGAACCGGACCTTCAAGGCCCGTGAAGGCAGAACAGGGATCTGAGAAACACGAGCGGATTCCATAAGATCCCGCTGAGTCGTGTTGTTTCTTTCCCTGTGTCTCATTTCAGCCCCCCCTGCCCAGCAGTCTCTCGCCTCCTTCTTGGCTTTGTGCGCCTGCTATCCATCTTCTACCTTGATGGCTGTAACCTTCTCCCCTGTCACCTTCCCGGCCCGATCCGGATCTGGGCTATCACAACCGTTTACCTGTGGTGTGTCTCAGGCCACGTGGCACCTCCTCTTCAACCTCACCGACGCCCCGCCTGCTTCTGAACCTACCAAGCGTCTAGATTTGAGTCCAGTAGCACCTTAGAGGCCCATCAAGATTGTGCAGTTAGGAGTTTTCGGTCGTCAAAGCTCCCTTCGTCGGATAGAAGTAGGAATGGAGATCCCGGTGTCCTTATATCCCGTTCAGAAGGTGGGAGCGGGTAGAAGGACGAAGATCTCCATTCCCATTTGTGTATCATGAACGGAGTGTGGGCTCTTGAGATCTCATGCCCTGAAAATCTTGTTGGTCTCTGGAATCTAGGTATTTTCCTGCAGACCAGCATGGCTACCCTCTGAAACTTTCTCCGGTGCTTCTAGGACAGGTGGTGAAGCAGCTGCTTTGGCTGCACAAGGCCTCGCTTCTGAAATTCTGACCTGCGAGGAACAACGCTGTCCTCAGGTAAGGCTAGGATCTGCTGCCACTTGTTGAGCTACGCGTTTCTGTCTTCCTTGATAGATCTCTTTCTGCCCCTCTTCCTGGGCAGCATTGCTATCTAGGGTGGATTCTCTCTGTCTCTCTCTCTCTGTCTCTGTCTCTCTGTCTCTGTCTCTGTCTCTGTCTCTCTCTCTTTCTCTTTGTGTGTCTCTGTCTCTATCTCTATCTGTCTCTGTCTCTGTCTCTCTCTCGCCCCCCTTTGCACCTCTGTGTCTCTCACTCCCTGTGTCTCTTTCTGTCTCTGTCTGTCTGTCTCTCTGTGTGTTTCTCTGTCTCTCTCTCTGTCTGTCTGTCTCTTTATGTGTGTCTCTGTCTCTGTCTCTCTGTCTCTCTCTCTCTCCCCCCTTTGCACCTCTTGAGGAATCTGAGGGGGATGCAAAATGGCATCTGCAGAGTTTCTGGGCTGCCCCACAGAGGAGAATTTCTGGGCTGCCCCTGAGAATCCTAGAGCTGTAAGAGGCCCTCCAGGCCATCTAGTCCAATCCCCTCTTCAATGTAGGATCTGTCTAAAGCACCCAGGATGGGTCTCTGCCCAGCCGCTGCTTGAAGACTGCCAGTGAGGGGAGCTCGCCACCTCCCTAGGCAGCCCATTCCAAATGAACTTGGCACAGACGCCCACCACCCTGGATCCTTCTGTCCACTTCCAGAGCGCTCTTGGCGATGATGTCATTTGCCTCTGCGGGAGCTGAGTTGCTCTGCGGCCTTGGCTCTCCCTCACCCCCCTTGCTGGGTCCCTCCCTCCCTGCCTGGCTGGCATTTTGGAACTGGGCAGCGAGATGACTTCATGTTCTCTGGACTGCTCCCAGTCTCCCCTCTCATCTCTTCCTCTCCCTGCTTTCCCTTGCTCGCTTCGTCTGCCTTCCCACAAAGTCCGATGGTTATTTTGTGTGTGTGTGTGTGTGTGTGTGTGTGTGTGTGTGTGAGTGTCCTTAGATCTCTGAGCAGGGAAGGAAAAAAGTCATCTTGGCAAGGAGTGAGACTCAGAGTGCCTGAAGAAATGCTAATCTTGGCGGAGATGCCAGAGGCTGAGTCATCTTCACGGGGCTCTCTGACTGGGTTTGTGGAGGACAGGACCGGAGTCCAGCCGAACCGGGACACGCACAGATGGAGATCACCTCAATTGCTCTTTAGCATTCGCTCTGGTCAAAACATTTTTTTTTAGAAAGAGAGAATCACTTGGTTGCATCAGAGGTAGAAGAGTTTATTCCCCCCGCTTTTCACTTATTCACCGCTTTTCCCCAAGGAGTCTCAAAGCGGCTTACGATCGCCTTCCCTTCCTTTTCCCACCACAGACGCCCTGTGAAGCAGGTGGGGCTGAGAGAGCCCTGCCAGGAAGGCTCTGGGAGAACAGCACTATTAGTGCTGTGACTAGCTCAAGGTCACCCAGCTGGCTGCACGTGGAGGAGCGTTGAATCAAACCCGGCTTGCCAGATTAGAAGCCGCTGCTCTTAACCAACACACCATGCTAGCTCCTCAAAAGTCCACCCAGCCCACCAGGCAGGTTTCTCTGAGAACTTCCAGAGGTGATGGACTGGCCCTCATGGTTTGTCCCCAGCATTTAATGAACAGTTGTATGTCGAAGTGCTACAGTCTCTGGCAGAGTTATCTATCTGCACAAATTGTTCTAATTCAGGGCTCCTCAGCGTGGTGCCACATTTCCTGACCCCCACCAAGAGTTTTTAGAAAGTGGGCAGACCAGGTGGGACTTTGGGCCAACAGGGATCCTGATTGGCTATTAGAGAGCTGATTAGCTGTGCAGATTTTTTTTTAATTGGTTTTTTCACTGTCAGGACAATCCAGCACCGAGGTGGTGAGCTCCCTCTCCCTGGTGGTCTTCAAGCAGCAGCTGGGCAGGTTGCTATCACAGATACCTTAGGCTGATCCTGCCTTGAGCAGGCGGTTGGACTAGATGGCCTCTAGGGTACCTTCCAACTGTATCATTCTATGATTCAATTTTAGGTCTACTAAGTCCAATGCAGTCAATGGGCATAGAAGGGCATAACTCTTGTTAGTATCTGATCAAAATCACAAGATGTGCATAGTCCTGCTGTACACCACATTGGTCAGACCGCCCCTGGAGTCCTGGAAGCAGTTCTGGAGGTTTCACTTCAAAAAGGACATGGACAAAATTGAGAGGGTGCAGAGGAGAGCCACGATATGGGGCCTGGGGACCAAGCCCTGTGAAGAAAGGCTGAGGGACTTGGGAATGTTCTGCCTGGAGAAGAGGAAGTTGAGAGGGGACAGGATGGCTCTCTAGAAATATATGAAAGGTTGTCACTTGGAGGAGGGCAGGATGCTGTTCCTGTTGGCAGCAGAGTATAGGATCCACAGTAATATGTTTAAACTATGAGTAGAATGGTACTAGCTACATATCAGGAAAAAAAATTCACAGTCAGAGTGGTTCAGCAGTGTAATGGGCTGCCCAAGGAAGTGGTGAGCTCCCCCTCACTGGCCATCTTCAAGCAGCAGCTGGACAGAGCCTTATCCTGGATGCTTGAGGCTGAGTTCTGGAGGTCTCACTTAAAGAAGGTCGTAGATAAAATTGAAAGGGTACAGAGGAGAGCAATGAAGATGATCTGGGGCCAAGGGACCAAGCCCTATGAAGATAGGTTGAGGGACTTGGGAATGTTCAGCCTGGAGAAAAGGAAGTTGAGAGGGGATCCTGCGTTGAGCAGGGGGTTGGACTACATGGCCTGTGTGGCCCCTTCCAACTCTATGATTCTATGATTCTGCATTGAGCAGGGAGTTGGACCAGATGGCCTATATGGCCCCTTCCAACTCTATGGTTCTATGACTGCACTGTCAGTGACTGAAGAGAAACCATGACAGCCATTTTGTGGTAGTTTCTGCCTCCTGCAGTGGCCATCTTATGTCAGAATT